>NC_042999.1:14979841-14999841 GCF_006345805.1 Octopus sinensis | reverse complement strand
TTGTTATCTCATAACTCGTTTGTCGCATAGAGTCTCTTCAATACGTTTCTAGCAATATTTCTTGCTTTGTGGGACTCGTCGACGTTAATGGTCTTCCGGAATGCCTTCGAAACTCTAATTTGTTCCATCTGCTTCAGACTTATCTCTAATTCGAGTGATGGTACGTCGCGTAGGTGGATCCGTTTGAAACCCACTTCTAAACTGCCTTTGCGAATTTTGACTGTGTTTTCAAATTTCCAGTTGCACTTAAAGATAAACTTCTTTTGCTCAAAGCTTCGTCTGGCTCTCTTTAATTTCTAACGGCTTAAATCTAAAAAATGAAAAGAAAATCGAGTTATTTGCTATTAAAATATGTATACATTTTTGGGACACCCAGCACGTACACACACACAAAATATGTTCTTGTGGGCGCTTTTATTCTTCGTTAGCTTAACTGGCGAGGGATGGACATTATTTTATACCTGCGAATGGTATGAATATCATTAAAAAAAAAACCAAAAAAAATATCAGTAAGTAAATAACTATTATGAAGAAATTGCTATAGTAATTGAGTTCACTGACTCGTATGCCAGGCACACCTTTGTCACATTTATTACTTTGATGTAAGGCTGGCTGTGACCTTGTAATACAAGGAGACTGTTCCTCATATATTTTGTTTTGTATTTAATTTGCCAAATCCTTTTTAAGTAAACTCGTGTCAATATACTCGTTCGTTGACTCGTGAAATTAATTTTATTTCATAGAAATAAAATATCAAGAATGCCGAGGACAATGACATTTTCAGCATCGAGAACTTACCACCGCAACACCAATGTCGGGCAGAATTGAAACACTGAGTAACATGAGTGTCTCTTCGCCAAGATCGCCTGACCAGTGATTCTCTTATTTGTTTCAGTCACTGAATGCAGCAACTCGGAGGATTTTTAGTCGAACAAATTCACCATGATACTTATATACTCTTTTACTCTTTTACTTGTTTCAGTCATTTGACTGCGGCCATGCTGGAGCACCGCCTTTAGTCGAGCAACTCAACCCCAGGACTTATTCTTTTGTAAGCCCAGTACTTATTCTATCGGTCTCTTTTGCCGAACCGCTAAGTGACGGGGACGTAAACACACCAGCATCGGTTGTCAAGCAATGTTAGGGGGACAAACAGACACACACAAACACACACACACACATACATATATATATATACATATATTTTTTATATGGGTGCGTATTTAAGACATTTGCTTTGGAATCTTGTGGTTTGGAGTTCAGTCAAACTGCTTTAAGGGACCTTAAGCAAACATCTAATCTAGCCTCGGGGCGACCAATGCCTTGTAAGTGAATTTGGTAGATGGAAGATTTGGTAGATTAAAACCGTGCCACGTGTGTGTGTGTGTGTGTGTATGTGTGTGTGTGTGTGTGTGTGTGTTTATCCTTCGCCGATTAAAAGAGTATTCGCTGAGAAAACCGGTGGACGGTGCTTTACGAACAAAGTTCGTTGATCCGTGTTCCATGCACTCTTCTCACGCCGTTTTGATTACAAGGTGAGCCAGTGGCTGGTTTGCTGTGAACTTGTAAAACAACAATAAAGGCACGTCATATTTTATTTTAAAAAAAATGAAATATCAGGAATATTAAGGACATTGACATTCTCAGCTTCGAGGACTTACCGCTGTTGTCCAACAGTTTTGAAACACGGCGTAACATGGGTGTTTCTACGCCAAGATCGCTTGACCTGCTAGAAATAGAAACTAAATCTAAATCCATGCTGAAGCAAACCTTATTGTCTTAAAGCTAGAAAGAATATATTCCATCATGTAGTTCTACATACACTTTATCTATTTTATTTTTTATCTTTTACATGTTTCAGTCACTGGACTGTGGCCATGCTGGGGCACTGCTTTGATGTATTTTACACGAACAAATCGACCATAATATTTATGTTTTTGTTTTTGTGTCTTGTACTCCATTCTATTGGTCTTGCTTCTGCCAATCCTTTAAGTTATTTACGAGGAAATGCAATTTTGCATAGACCCCACTAGTCTACTGCTACTTTATTTTATCGACTCCGAAAGGCTGAAAGACAAAGTGGAGCTCGGCGGAATATTGGTATCAGAACGTTAAGAGCCGGAAGAAATGTTGTTGAGTATTTTGTCCGATATGCTAACGATTCTGTGAGCGCGCTGCCTTAAGGAACGGAGAATAGCGATTTCTCAGCTTGGCACAAGAGAATAAATTATGTGAGAAAGTTCATACCATGGATTTAAAGAGGGCTCAGTGTATGACTGGTATAATTTAGCATAGTAGTTTTCAACAATCTTTTTTTTACCTATGGGCCCTTTTGGTTATTATTTTATTTTGGGGGACCCCCACCCAGCCATTTAATATTTAAAAACTAGTTTTATAGACTCTTCTTTCAAAATCCCTGTTTTGTATTTTACATGTTTATTTGTGTTGGTCTGTAATAACCTCACTGAGAGACAGGCTGTCTTAGTAGCATTATAGATCCCCGGGCAAACCAATGCACTGGGCCCTACACAGCTCCGTCGCGTGACTTTTAGATGCCCCCTGCAACTTTTTGTTTCGAGGTCCCATCCCTTCAATCAAAATTCATAATCCACGTACCTTTTATTCATAGCTATATTTTACTTTATTCTATCTGAAGTTCAATATTTCACGTTATCCTAAAGAACGTCTTTAAAAGTACAACAAATTAAATTTATTTAGACCTATTACAAATTTCAAACTTCCAGCTATGAATAAAAGAGCACTTTTATAATCCAGTCAACTTTCAAAGACAAACACGGCGCACTTTTCGCTACGCGAAATCATCGATCCGTTCAGAATAATCAGGCCGAGAGCTAAGTTCGTATTCAATAGATATCACAGACAATCCACAAAGCCTGGTACACGTTCGTGGTTCGACGTAATATTTTTACAAGAACTTTTGCAGGTACAATGTATTATTACCATTTTATTTCTTGAAATTATCAGTCAACATAGTTTAATTCTTGTTCAACATCTTAACCAAAGTAAATGGATGACTCATCTCCGTACTTTGATCTTAACATGGGGTCCCTCAATCATGGAGCCCCCCCCCCCCCGCGACCGCAAAAACTGCAGGAGCTTAGCGATGGCCCTGGCCCTACAGTATTTATTTACTGACAGTAAGCCATAACATAAATAGTACAGACTTGGGCCCTTTAGCCTGTAAGGTTCCTGGACAACTGCCCCGCGTGTCCACTGATAAGAAAAAATGTTTTAGTGGCCCAAAACATGCTGAACTGCGTAAAACACCCAGGAAAGAAACCTCGTTGTTTCTTACAATAAATACATCGAAAGTAAAATTTTTTTATGGATCCTTTAAATACTTCCGTGAATCCTCTGTTTACTGTTATGCTTGCGGGAAACCCCAATTTATTGTGGACCCCCAAAATCTTATATAGACTACCCCAGGGGCCCAGCTCTGTGCTATTTATGTTGTGGCTTACTGTCAGTAAATAAATACTGTAGGGCCAGGGCCATCGCTAAGCCCATGCAGTTCCTGCGGTCGCGGGAAGTGGAGGTGCTCCGCGGTTGAGGGGCCCTATGTTAAGATCAAAGTACGTAGATATGTCATCTATTTTCTTTGGTGAGACCTCCGGGACATTGGTTGAGAACTATTGCTTTGATTGATACCAGAAAGAAAAAGTATAATGTAGACCATTTGAATTCACAAGTAACCATATGCATGATATGGTTGTGTGTTTAAGACGTTTGTTTTGGGATCCTGTGGTTTGGAGTTCAGTCCCACTGCTGCAAGGGACTCTAGGCAAATATCTTGGACTGTAGCTTCAGGGCTTCGAATGCCTCGAGGGTGAATTTGGAGACGGAAGATTTGTGTAAAATCGCGTCACGTCCACACACGCGCGTGTGCGGTCGTATGGGGGTGGAGGATGTAGGGCTGGGAGTGTATGTGCGCGCGTATTTACCCATCGCCGATTACATGGCGGAAAAGTATTCGCTGAGAAAACCGTTGGACGGCGCTTTACGAACAAAGTTCGTGGGTTCGTGTTCCACACACTCTTCTCACACACGCCGTTTTGATTACAAGGTGAGCCAGTGTCTGGTTCGCTGTGAACTTGTAAAACAACGATACTGTTGATTTAAAGGCTCGTCTTATTTTATTGCAAAGAAATAAAATAGCAGGAGTGTTGAGGACATTGACATTCTCAGCTGCGAGGTTCTTGAACCGCCGTTCTCGAACAAATTAGAAACACGGAGTAACAGGGATGCCTCTACACCAAAACTGCTTGACCTGTTAGATATAGAAACTGAATCTATTTTAAAACCAAACCTTACTGTCTTAAAACTAGGAAGGACACATTCCAGTTTGTACTTCTAGATACACTGTATCTCTTGTATCTTGCATGTTTCAATCACTGGACTCTAGCCAAGCTGGAGCATTGTTTTGAAGAATTTAAGTCGAATAAATCAACCCTAATTGTCAAGTGCAGGTGAGACAAATACACACACACACACACACACACACACACACACACAAACACATAAATACATATACGACAGGTTTCCACAGTTTCCGTCAACAAAATACACTGGCAAAGCATTTGTTGACCCGGGGCTACAGCAGAAGAAGAAATTTGCCCATGGTGCCGCGTAGTTCCACTAAACCAGAAAACACATGGTTGTAAAGCGTGCTTCTTCACCGTAGAAAAATACATTAGTTTCAAATTTTGGCACAAGGCCAGCAATTTCGGGTGAGGGAGTAAGTCGATTACATCAATGCCAGGACTCAACTGGTACTGGGATTGGTGTAACTGGGATTGATTTATCAATCCTGGGAGGATGAAAAGCAAAGTTGACCCCAGAATGTAAAAACGGACGAAATGCCACTAAGCAAGTATTTTGTCCGACGTGGTAATACTTCCGTGAGTTCGGTTCCTTAATAATCCTTTCTGAGATAGGCACAAAGTCTGAAATTTTAGGGGAGGGGATTAGTCGATTGTATCGATCCCAGTGTTCAACTGTTAGTATCTTGGTGGATTCTTCCTTTTCGCCTTCGGCCCAGTGCGTCCATGCTACCAACAAAGCACGCGGAGTTCTGTTTTTGATTCGACGGTCATTCGGAATGCTCACAGCAGCCATATTCCTACCGCTCTATGTCACGCTGGTGAGACCCATATTGGAGTACGGGATTCAAGCCTCTTCTCCTTATCTCCTCAAAGACATACATCATCTCGAAAGAGTCCAGAAGCTGGCTACCCGCATGGTTCTTGGTCTCAAGAATTTGTCTTATGAAGAAAGGCTGAAGACGCTCGACCTTTATTCTCTAGAAAAACGACGACGCCGTGGTGATCTCATTCTTGCTCACAACATCATAAGCGGAAAGTGTAACCTCTCGAAAGAGCTGTTCTTCACTCCTGCTCCAGAGCGTCGGCTGCGGGGTCACTCCGAAAAGCTCTATCTGCGACGATTTCATCTCCATCGAAGGAGAGGAGCTTTCTCCGTCCGGGTTGCGGACCCGTGGAATAAGCTGCCGGACGAGATAGTGAAGATGCCGACGACCGCTCGGTTCAAAGTCTCTCTTGACCAGAAATGGCCTGAACTCTTTGCATGAATACCCTCCCTGTACATAACTACATGGCCTTGATATTTGCTTTTTGAGCCAAAAAATTAACTTAACTTAACTTACTTCATCAACCTCGAAAGGATGAAAGGCAAAGTCGGCGTCAGCGGAATTTGAACTCAAGAACGTAAAGATAGACGAAATACCGCCAAGCATTTTGCCGGCGTGCCAACGATTCTGCCAGCTCACTGCCTTACTCTGGGAAAATATATCTTAAAAACAAATCGAACAATCATTAGAAATCTTATTGAAACCCATTTTATTGTCTGAATAACTGACGTTCATCATTCGCTTATAACAACAATAGCAACAACCGGAGCAAATATTAATTAGTTTTAATCGGATATAAATGGTCCTCGCCCCTTTTAGAATTCATAATTGAGTCCCGTAACAAACAGTTTACAAACAGTAGACTGCCAGTCCTTTAAGCTTTAAATAATAAATATTAGGTATATATTCACAATATATAGAAATATTAATTATAAGTACCGTCCCAGTGGCAACTACAAACAAATAACCTAGGTTTTCTTATAATGCACTGGCTGGTCCAAGTTTAAACACGAGTAACCTACTTTCTAACTCAAACAGATCAATTGTATTGGGTTAATAACTGTTACATAATGTCGTTTATTTGAACGGAAAATAATAAAAAGAAAGTCTTAGTTCAGAAGATTTTCTCGTACCATTTCTTAGCTCTTTCTGTCAACTCATTTTAATCTAAATCTCTTTACTCTCTACTTGTTTCAGTCATTTGACTGCGGCCATGCTAGAGCACCGCCTTTAGTCGAGCAAATCGACCCCAGGACTTGCCAAACCGCTAAGTTACGGGGACGTAAACACACCAGCATCGGTGTGTTTACACACAAACACACACACATATATATATACATATACATATATACGACGAGCTTCTTTCAGTTTCCGTCTACCAAATCCACTCACAGGGCTTTGGTCGGCCCAAGGCTATAGTAGAAGACACTTGCCCAAGGTGCCACGCAGTGGGACTGAACCTGGCACCATGTGGTTGGTAAGCAGGCTACTTATCACACAACCCCTCCTGCGCCTAGTTTTTTCAACCAGTTTTTACTCATGGACCTCTTTGATTACTATTTAATTCTGGTGATACTCCATAGCCATTCGATTTTTAAAAGCTATTTTTATAGATAGGGAGAGTTTACGAACAAAACAAAAGACGAAGACAGGTAGTGTACAAAACAAACAGATGTATTAGTATAACGCTCAGGAATAGAAAAAGTCTTTTACGTTTCGAGCCTACGCTCTTCTACAGAAAGGGACCACAGAAAAAACAAGGAGAGATAAAAATGTGTGTAGTGGCTAACGAGATACTTGTTTCAAAATTCGTATTTTACTTTTCGCACATTAACTTTGTAAGTTGAACTATATAAAACATTCGAGAAATAAATCTAGCTCTGTCTTACAATAAATATAGCTAAAACAGGAGTTTTTCATGGATGATTGCGCCCCCCCCCTCCAAAAAACTCCTTATATGGACTCCGGTTGAAAACTACTGGTCTAAATCAAGTGTGTTTGAAACCATTTCTCTTTGTAACTCTTTACTGGGTGGTTAAGTCTATGGGGTTTTTTTTAAATATTTTTTCTTTAACTCACCCACAATAAGGTGCCGTGACATAGTGGCGTCTCCTTTAGGAGGAATATTGTGATCTCAGTCATTTATACGTCATGGAGCCTGGGTAACCGGCTCTATGAGTCCTAGAACTCGAGCCAGAAATCTCCAGTAGTTGATGATGATGAATATAAGATGGAAGAGTTTGAATCAATATTAACTCCCACAATAATGTTATTCATTTTAATGTACAAATTATTTGAGATTATAGAATTTTATAGAAGAGACAGTCAGGTGATTTTAAGAAATAGTATGAAGGTATTTTGTGTTCGCATTTTGCCGATTGTGGTTCACGTCCAAAAATTCTGCTCAGGCTGTGTGGTAAGTAGCTTTCTTACCAACCACATGGTTCCGGGTTCAGTCCCACTGCGTGACACCTCGGGCAAGTGTCTTCTACTATAGCCTCGGGCCGACCAAAGCCTTGTGAGTGGATTTGGTAGACGGAAACTGAAAGAAGCTTGTCGTATATATGTATATACGTATATATATATATGTGTGTGTGTTTGTGTCTTTGTCCCCCAGCATCGCTTGACAATCGATGCTGGTGTGTTTACGTCCTCGTAACTTAGCGGTTCGGCAAAAGAGACCGATAGAATAAGTACTAGGCTTACAAAGAATAAGTCCTGGGGTCGATTTGCTCGACTAAAGACGGTGCTCCAGCACGGCCACAGTCAAATGACTAAAACAAATAAAAGAGTAAGTAGAATATTCCTCTTCTTCTCATATGATTTGTTGAAATGATATATTTTTGTCTCGTTACTTCATATCGATCTCCCTGCAAGTTTTGCTAAACCTTGTCAAGACAGACAATAGCATGAACGCTACGAACGTCCTCATCAGTTTCATTTCTTTTCTTGGAAGCCAGGCTGTCTGCGCAATGGTGAGACATATCAAGAGCAATCCGACAGGAAATTTCCTATTTCTTTATTGCCCACAAACATAGAGGGAACAAACAAGGACAGACAAACGGATTAAGTCGATTATATTGACTCCAGTGCGTAACTGGTACTTATTTAATCGACTCCGAAGTGATGAAAGGCAAAGTCGACCTCGGCGGAATTTGAACTCAGAACGTAATGGCAGACGAAATACGGCTACGCATTTCGCCTGACGTGCTAACGTTTCCACGGACACAAGTTTGTTCGATATGAATGGCACTAAAATATATGCGATCTGGAATAAAATTATTTGTTTGGGCCATTTTCCTTTCTTTCATCCATAGAAATACAATTTTAATCTTAGCTTTGCTTTATCGATTTCAGAGATCCATGTTTTGTTCCAACTTCGCACAAACCGTCTCTCCGCAAATAATTTGTATTGCTTGATAGACAAAGCCTACAATTATAAAATTGTAAAACAGCAGCGTATGCAATTAATCTTTCAACAAAAACCAGAATATCTTCAATGAGATTTATCGGTCGCAAACTGTTCACACCAGTAACAAATATATCGCAGGTGTTCATCTTGATGTTCATCATTTGTCATGAATGCGTTACTTTAGACGAGAACAGCAACCACGAAATTTGAAACAAATTGTGATTTATTTCACTTTGAAACATGGACGAAATGGTTTTAGGGGAATGAATCAGTATTTGTTTTAATATATACTAGCAAGCGCACCCGTCCTTTGGACGGTTTAAGTTGCTTTGGTGGTATTTTTTTTCACCAAATAATTGAACTACCGAGAAGGTTTATGAGTAGCACGGCAGTTTATATTTCCGAGTAACCTAGGAGCGGAAAATCAAATTGATGGCTGGTTATTGTGGAGGTCGTTGCACTTTAATGATCATAGAACATATAAGTTTGCAAGCGATGCAAAGTAAAGCTACAGGTAATGACTACAATATGTAGTTGCTTTACATGAAAGCGAAATTTCTTGTCAGAAACAGCCACATAAATGGTGTAATGAAATTGAAGGAAGACGTTGAAATTTCCCCTTTGCGAGTTTTAATTTTTTCCAACAGCAAAGAGAGTTATTCAGTCTTCCCTCATAGCCTGCGCATAAACTAACAGCTAATGGTGCGTAAAGTTAAATTGGTATGGGGCTTTCTGAAAGATACGTATAGCTTTCGCTAGTGGAAGCAAGACTCTTATTTTAAGATTGATTCTTTGAGACGAATCATATGTGATTCTAGCCTTAACGGAAATAGAAACGCAGAACATGGCGAATATGTTCGTTTTTGCACTCCATGTTAAAATTGACACTGAACTAACAGCTGTGAACAAAATTCAATTTGCTTCTAAAATAAGCTAAAAGTAACGGATATATATATATATATATATATATATATATATATATATATATATATATATATATATATATATATATATATATATTCTTATTGCAGGGGTTCGGCAAAAGTGACTGATAGAATAAGTACTAGTCTTACAAAGGATAAGTTCTGGGGTAGATTTGCTCGACTAAAGGCGGTGCTCCAGCATGGCCGCAGTTAAATGACTGAAGCAAATAAAACAATCAATATATGTATGTGTGTGTGTGTATTTATATATGTGTGTGTGTGTGTGTGTATATATATATATGTGTGTGTGTGTGTATGTATTGATTGATTGCGGCCATGCTGGAACACTGCCTTGAAAAGATTTAATAGATCAAATTAACTCCAGTACTTATTTCTTTTAAAGTTTGGTACATATTCTATCGATGCCTTTGTCGTATCGCTAAGTTATAGAGACGTGTGCACAGCAGCACTGGTCGTCAAGTGGTGAGGTGGGGGTGAGGAAAGAAACATAGAGGCAAAGGCACACACAGAGATACACACAAACACACTCATATATGTGTGTATACGAAGGGCTTCCACACAGTTTCCTTGCGAACCAAATTCATTTACAAGGTATTGGTTGGGTCGGAGCTATAGGAAAGGACCACTTCCCAAGATACCGCGCAATATGGACCTGAGCCCAAAACCACGTGGTTGCAAAGCTAGCTTCTACACACACACACACACACACGTATGTATGCATACATGCCTGTATGTATGTATGTATGTATGCATACGTGCATGTATAAATGTATGTATGCATGCACGTATGTATGCATGTATGTATGCATGTATGTATGTATGCATGTATATATGTATGTATATATGCATTATGTATGCATGAATGTATGTACTTATATGCATATATCTATGTATGTATGTATATATGTATGTATGTACTTATATGCATATATCTATGTATGTATGTATGTATGTACTTATTTATGCATATATCTATGTATGTATGTATGTATTTATATATGCATATATCTATGTATGTATGTACTTATATATGCATATATCTATGTATGTATGTACTTATATATACATATATCTATGTATGTATGTATGTATGTATGTACCTATATATGCATATATCTATGTGTGTACTTATATATGCATATATCTATGTATGTACTTATATATGCATATATGTACGTATGTATGTATTTGAACTGCCCTAAATGAGATTGACAGTGAGAGGATGTTTCAATAATTTCTCCACACATTTCGTGTTGTGTAAAATTCTCAAACAACACGTTTTACATCCGAACTAATTACCTTCGTGGGGATATTTCATTGGTTAATATAGTTTCTTTAGTTCGTGACGAGAACCAGACATTCAAAATAAAAATAAGATAAAAATACGTAAGATAAACAAGGGTTGTTTTTGAGCTAAAAGCAAATGCGACCAGAGATTTGAATTAAGTTATATTAGTCGAGGGTGTACAATATATATAGTAACGAATTTCTAAATCCCGAAACTTGAAACTAAATATTTGGAGTAAGATAAGTTAAATATGGAAGTTAAACATAAAGTAGTTCAAAAGAGAATATGGAACATGTCAGGTATCTTTCTTTCTAAAGTTCCAGTATTTTTAATTTCTCTGGGTGAACCTGTCAGCTTAGTTGTTAATTTCGGATTATTTGCTTAAGGTATATACTTTTTTAATGGGGCTTTCAATTTAATTAGGATTAGAAGATAATAGCAGATAAATAGAGCTAATGTTTGACATAAATAAGAACAGCATTAGAATATATACAATCGCTCTCTCTCTCTCTCTCTCTCTCTCTCTCTCTCTCTCTCTCTCTCTCCCTCTCGCTCTACTCTTAGTCTTTTGCTTGTTTCAGTCATTTGACTGCGGCCATGCTGGAGCACTGCCTTTAGTCGAGCAAATTGACACCAGGACTTATTCTTTGTAAGACTAGTACTTATTCTATCGGTCTCTTTTGCGAACCGCTAAGTCACGGTGACGTAAACACACCAGCATCGGTTGTCAAGCGATGTTGGGAGACACACACATTCTCACACACACACACACACACACATATATACGACGGGCTTCTTTCAGTTTCTGTCAACCAAATCCACTCACAAGGCTTTGGTCGACCCGAGGCTATAGTAGGAGACACTCGCCCAAGGTGCCACGCAGTGGGACTGAACCCGGAACTATGTGGTTGGGAAGCAAGCTTCTTACCACACAGACACGCCTCTCTCTCTCTCTATATATATATATATATGTGTGTGTGTGTGTATAGGAGGCACATGGCCTAATGGTTAGAGCAGCGGACACGCTGTCGAGGGATCGCAGGTTCGAATCTCAGACCGGGCGATGTGTGTGTTTATGAGCGAAACACCTAAGCTCCACCAAAAGAAGGAGGTGAGCTGGCAGAAACGTTAGCGCGCCGGGCGAAATGTTTAGCAGTATTTCGTCTGCCGTTACGGTCCGAGTTCAAATTCTGCCGAGGTCGACTTTGCCTTTCATCCTTTCGGGGTCGATAAATGAAGTACCAGTTACGCACTGGGGTCGATCTAATCGACTTAATCCCTTTGTCTGTTCTTGTTTGTCCCCTCTATGTTTAGCCCCTTGTGGGCAATAAAGAAATATATATATATATATATATATATATATATATATATACACACACACATTGTCGTTCTTGGTCTTCCTTATTTAGTCTTCACTTCAGCTCTATTATTATTATTTGAGATTTTCTTATCAAAGCTCTATCGTCATACACCCTGTGACCTCTTCAGAGACTTTTTATGTCACGTGTCTCCTCATGTTCAGCTCAGTCCATTTTAGACTAAACAGAACACTAGGAGATGCGTAAACACACTTAGACCTTACCACAAAATGGACTAAACGAGGAGACACATAAGTAAAGATTAATTGAAAAGGTCAGAGGATGTGTGACGAAAGTTCTTTGACAAAGAAACTAAAATAATAATAATAATAATAATAATAATAATAATAAAGCTGAAGTGAAGACCAAGTATAAGAACACACACACACACACACACACACACACACACACACACACACATATATATATATATATATATATATATATATATATATATATATACATATCTCATGGGAGAAATATACTCAGATAAAATTTATTTTACCATTGGAAATTCTTATTTGACGACAATTGTTTCGCAGCTTAATAAGCATGTATAGATACTTTATTTTATTATATTTTATTACTAAACAATAAATTACTTTCAGTTGTCGTTATATATGAATTTCCAATGGTAAAATAAATTTCATCATAGTATATTTCTCTCGCTATTTATAATTGTATACACTCCTTAAGTTTTTCCATTGTATCACGTTATATATTCAATATGACTTGTAGAATGACACATAAAGGAACTTTTTTTATGAGTACCACCAGATTAGTTGAATCCATATATAAAGACTTAATCTTTATATATAAAAGTCAAGTTGTGTGTCTGTCTCCCACGATTTAGATTCCTAACTACTCCCACATTTTGCGGTGCAGTGTACCCAAAAGCGGGTATCTTATAGTCGTGATTCATAGCGTGCGACTACGATGAGTCTACGATTTCAAAAATAATTTACCATCATTTTTTTCCATTTTAATGCATTTTTTCGCTATTATATAAGGGAAGTAACTCTCTAAAAATGTCTACGATGAGTCAACGATTTTAAAAAAAATTTACCATAATTTTTTTTCCATTTTTAATGCATTTTTTTGCTATTTTTTGGCTATAACTCTCTAAAAATGCTTATATAGTTATTTCCCTTACAAACCCGAGCAACGCCGGGCGATACTGCTAGTTTTATATATATATATAATGAAATATGATTGCATCACAATGTTGTTTCAGATTCCGCTGAGTTAGCAAGATTTAATACCAGCGTATGGTAATTCGAAGGCGATGAACTGGAAGACTCGTTAGATCGTCGAATAAAAAATTTTCTGCGTTATTTGTTCCGGTTCTTCACGTTGCCAACGACGTCGACTTTGCTTTTCATTCCTCCGGGGTTGCTACAATAAAACAGCAGTCAAGTACTGGGGTTAATACTATTGACCTAAACCCCCTCCCTCAGAATTCATGGCTTTGCTCCTAAATTATAAACTATAGACACACACACACAATAAACAAACAAACACATACACACATATATAGGTAAAATATCAAAGCATATCAACGTGTAGTATTCCACTAATTAGCTTGACATAATCACGCAGAGCAGAGGGTGAAGTAATCCATTATTAGCGCAGAAGGCTTCGATGAAGTTAAGATACTGTTCTTGGAGAAGTTGCTAATTTCAGTAATATACAAATTATTCAACGATGGATAAGGTATATATGTAGTGTGGCGTAAAATAAAATAATACATACGATTGAATGTCCATTGCTATAACTGTTTCGTTAAGCCGTTTTATTTCGATGTAAACATAATACCATTATCCAGGTGATGCCGTCCATTATGCAACACCGAAGCTCATCAGACAACTCAGAAATTCATTGTTTCTCGTGCAGAACTCAGCAAGACATTATGCCAGTTCGTTTTCAGAAGTTGCCTGATAAGTATAGTATTTATGATAAAACAAACACTAAGTCGAGCAGCCGCCTACCCTAATAACTTTACGGAAAACACTATCTATTAATAGATAAATGATTCTGGAGACACAGTGACATATTTATTATCTTATATGATCATTTATTTATTTATTTAATTATTTATTTTAGTCTTATTTTCTTCGCTTTGATTCAGCCTATTTCGTGGCCGTTGTAGTTTATCGTGTATTTGTCTTTTGCTTAAAATTTGATATGCTAATGAAGTGATAAGAACATCTTCAACGAGGAGTATGTTTGACGTGAAATAAAGATTCATTCAACAAATTGATTAATACATAGGGCTGAAGAGTCAATATTTTCCACTTTCCTGGAATAATACTGATTTAATGTTAGAACGTTAACACGCCGGGCGAAATGATTAGCGGTATTTCGTCTGCCGCTACGTTCTGAGTTCAAATTCCGCCGAGGTCGACTTTGCCTTTCATCCTTTCGGGGTCGATTAAATAAGTAGCAGTTACGTACTGGGGTCAACATAATTGACTTAATCCGTTTGTCTGTCCTTATTTGTCCCCTCTCTGTTTAGCCCCTTCTGGGCAATAAAGAAATAGGTATTTCGTCTGTCATTACGTTCTGAGTTCAAATTCCGCCGAGGTCGACTTTGCCTTTCATCCTTTCGGCGTCGATAAATTAAGTACCAGTTACTCACTGGGTTCGATCTAATTGCCTTACTCCCTTTGTCTGTCCTTGTTTGTCCCCTCTATATTTAGCCCCTTGTGGGCAATAAAGAAATAAGAAACGTTAGCACGCCGGACGAAATGCTTAGCGGTATTTCGTCTGCCGTTACGTTCTGAGTTCAAATTCCGCCGAGGTCGACTTTGCCCTTCATCCTTTCGGGGCCGATAAATTAAGTACCAGTTACGCACTGGGGTCGATGTAATCGACTTAATACCTATGTCTGTCCTTGTTTGTCCCCTCTCTGTTTAGCCCCTTGTGGGTAGTAAAGAAATAGGTATTTCCTCTGCCGTTACGTTCTGAGTTCAAATTCCGCCGTGGTCGACTTTGCCTTTCATCCTTATGGGGTCGATAAATTAAGTACCAGTTACGCACTAGGGTCGATGTAATCGACTTAATCCCTTTGTCTGTCCTTGTTTGTCCCCTCTATGTTTAGCCCCTTCTGGGCAATAAAGAAATAAGAAACGTTAGCACGCCGTTCTGAGTTCAAATTCCGCAGAGGTTGACTTTGCTTTTCATCCTTTCGGAGTCAATTGGAGTCGATCTTATCGACTGCCCCCCTCCTCCCCCAAAATTCCGGGCGTTGTGCCTAGAGTAGAAAAGTATACTGATTTAACGTATTATTTCATATATTCCAGCAATAAACTTTTGGTAAAGTGTCAAGGAAACAATTATAGAATTATTCAATAAAACGAATTGCTCTCTTCATTCTCCTTGTTAGTATGTGTGTATATATACATAAGTTGCGATGGCTAAATTCTCACCATTTTATATTATTAATTTCACACACGTGCGTTGTTTTTCATTTTGTTGACTACACTGCATAATAGGGTCAGTTGGGCAACGTCTGTGAGAAAAACAGCACCACGATGCTATTCACTTTGCCAGAAATTTGGAAACAACATGCTGTACTGCTTGACGTTTGCGCTAGAAGCTCCAATACGAACATTTCAGAGTGTTTAGTGTCAATCTGAGGACAGAGCGGAGGATTCGGATGCATAAAAATCAAACATCCAGTTAACATCATGGTGTTTGGAGTGATCATTAGTGATGGAGACGTTATGCCTCTATTCATCTTCCCACCCGGGCTCAGACTCAACACGGAGACCTACATCAAGTGCATGGAGGAGGTAGAGCTGCTCTGGGTCAAGAGGGTGGCTGCTCGAAGACCCTATGTCTGGCAACAGGACTCTGTACCATGCCACACAGGCAGGAGAACCGAGTCATGGCTGTCAGATAATTTCTGCGACCACATCACCCCTAACATCTGGCCACCTAACTCTCCAGGCTGCAATCACCTTGATTATTATGTGTGGGGTGCAGTTGAGTGAGAGATCAACAAACTCCTTGTAACACCAAAGATGAACTGAAGGCAAGGATTATGGCAAAATTCACCGACTTCAACAGGGATTCCGAAGTCGTCTGGAGGCCGTGGTTGAAGCTAATGGCGATTTTATTGAATAAATTTACCCGTTAGTATTTCAAGATATTTTCTATGTAATTTTGGTAAATATAGCTGTTAAAATGAGATTTCAGTGTTAGTTTCATTTTTGCGAAATTTAGACGATAGTTTATTCACCGCACTCTGTACGTGTGTGTGCGCGTGTGCGCGCACACACACACACACACATACACACACACACACACATATATATATATATAATATATATATATACATATATACGCGTACACGTATACACATGCACACACCCACTCCACACACACACACACACCACACACGTGTTTATAAAAACGTTTTGATGCAGTCGTAATATTAGAAGGAAGACTTCTTTAAATTAAAAATTATTAATTATATTTAAAAAAATAACATAATGACACATAGCATGTGGAACGAAGTTTGACACTTTTCGGTTTAGCTCGGATTTTAAATTTCCAGAAAGTATTCTTGTTTTGCTTTTGTAGTTAATCATTTTCTTCATTTATTTTGAATAGTTTGAACTTTCTTTTTGTACAAGTATCTAAATGTTTACAACATAGAACATTTCTAAGAAACGAATCTTTGATCTGTTGCTTATGAATCCTGACCCGATCTATTCATTTTAATCCCATTTGGCTAATATAATTCTTATTTCATTGTGGGCATATAATGTGTGAATGAGATTTTTGGTTTAACAGCTCACATTTGCATTAACCTTCAATTCCTTCCAATTCTTGAAAGTTTTGATTGTTGCCCTGTTCAATAATTTCATTCGTTTCACACCCAAGGTTTCCATTTTGTTACCTGCATTATTTCTTCTTCTGGTGTGAATTTTGCATTTTAAGATGTGGCAGTTGTATTCGGCTGTTGGAAATTTGTGGTTCTTTAATTATTTTCTGATGTTCGTGTAGAATTCATCTTTTAGTTGTCTAGGTCGAATCTGATATGTTCTGATTTCAAGGATTAATGGGTGACTACAAATGGGATATTTATGTTTTTGGAACGTGAATTAGGATGGTCTTGCATAATAATTTCAAAGTTATGTCCAATAAATTGCTTAATTGTTGAGTGCCCAGTAACGATTGGGCGTAATTTCAAATAAGACGTTTGGGTTATCTTTACATATAGAGTAAAGAAACCCTTTATGGTACTATGGATTTCTTTAGATTTTTCGACGTTCGGTATTCTATAAAAGTTACTTGTTTTACCTCAGAATTTCTTAGGTGATCTAATCCATTTCCATTAAATTCTTTTTGAATTTGTCCATTAATTTAACAATTTTGATCATTGTTTGCTTATCTGCATTGACTTTTAAACTTTTATAAAATTGTTGGTTATTTAGTTTCCTGCAACACGTTTTGCAAATCGTTCCAATAGCTCCTCCTTTGTGAGATGCTTTAATGTCTACAGAGGAATCTTTCTGTAGACATTCCAATGTCTTTTTTGTTTTTCGTTTATAATATTTGATTTTTATATGAGTAACTGGAAAGTTTGAGTTTGCTGTTCTTCCCAGACACGTTATAAATTCCTTTAAGTGTTTATTCCTGTTCATTGAACGTTGCTGCTATTACCACTGCTGCTTAAACCCACGATCATTCCTGATCGAGCTGGAGTGCCACTTGTAACCATCCAGTCCAATATATATATATATATATGTTATATAAAATCCGTTCCGTCTGTCTGTCTGTGTACCTTCTAGGATCTCGGGCATCCTCCATCCGATTGCGCTCAAATTTGATATGTAGATACCGACGGAATCAGGGCGTGTATAAATCTTCAAAAAATTTAAAAAATTGATTCCAGGTGAGAATGTGATCGATAAAGCCGTGGGAACGTGCATTTGTAAAATCGTTTTTTCTTAGAATAGAAAAAAGTCTATCTTTATTTCTTCTTTTGCTGATGTCTCAAATTTAGGTTAAATCAGTGTTTCTCAAAGGGGAGGCCTATGGGACGGTCGCACAAGTTGTTTTGAGAAAATTTGGTTTAAATGTTTGATAACTCAGCACCTTTCATTGGACGGGGGCGTTTTGCTCGTATATATATATATATAATTACTGTGAAGCATTGTGTAGAATATATTGTATAAAAGATCGTGGGTAAGGCCAGAACAATGCGAAGTAAATGCAAGGTAATTCACAGAAAAAAAGTTTGAAAATGAGGTCATAACCACGAAATATCGAATACAAGGTATGCCTACATTAATTCACATATTTGTTTTCTTTTGATTTACCTTGCATTTACTATGCATTGTTTTGGCCTTACCCACGATCTTTTATACAATATATATATATATATAAATATACACACACATCATTACTGAATTTTGACTCGCAAGACACTTGATGTGAACGCGTGTACTGAAACACATTTTGTTGTTTATGGAAAGGAGCATTATACCGACAATAAACCAACGCTCTGGTTCTATTTTACTGCTTTCATAATTATTAGCCGACTAGTTTACAGAAAAAAATAATCAGCAATGTATCAATTAATTGTTTATTATTGGTATAATGACACGCCAAATATACAACAAAATGTGTCGTTTCAAGCAATTTTTATTCAAATTCCTTGTAATAATTTGCGTAATTTTGCTACAGTGAGATAATAATAATAATACTACTACTACTACTACTACTACTACTACTACTACTACTAATAATAATAATATAATAATAATAATAATAATAATAATAATAATAATAAGCCTTTCTACAAAAGGCACAAAGCCTGAAATTTTACTTTAACTTGAACACCATTTAAATTGGATACCATCCACTATTGCCTCATTGTACGTCTGTGCTACACGTTTCTCGCGACAGTCGTATTTATCCAAATTATTAAATATACACTCTATTACACCTCCAACAGTTCTGTCCTGAAGAATGTCAAATCCTATAAAGACTTCTTTGATATCAGAATCCAACACATACCTCAAAACTGTAGAATACTGAACTATACATGAAATATCTGTCGTTTCATCCCCTCCTATGGCAATGAACGAGGCTTGTGCGACTTCTTTAATATTATTTTCTACGATCGTACCTACAGCCTCTATCAAGTCACTTTGTATCTTAGAAAGGCCAGAAAAAACTGATGAATTTTGTAAATGTTGTGCCAATTTGTCATCAAATTTTGCAGTATAGGCGCAGGAGTGGGTGTGTGGTAAGTAGCTTGCTAACCAACCACATGGTTCCGGGTTCAGTCCCACTGCGTGGCATCTTGGGCAAGTGTCCTCTGCTATAGCCCCGGGCCGACCAATGTCTGGTGAGTGGATTTGGTAGACGGAAACTGAAAGAAGCCTGTCGTATATATGTATATATATATATGTATGTGTGTGTATATGTTTGTGTGTCTGTGTTTGTTCCCCTAGCATTGTTTGACAACCGATGCTGGTGTGTTTTCGTTCCTGTAACATAGTGGTTCGGCAAAAAAGACCGATAGAATAAGTACTGGGCTTACAAAGAATAAGTCCTGGGGTCGATTTGCTCGACTAAAGGCGGTGCTCCAGCTTGGCCGCAGTCAAATGACTGAAACAAGTAGAAGAGTAAGTGTATAGTTCAGTAACTCAACATAGTTTCCGCGATTTAACGATGATTTCTGTTATAGCAAATCTCATACTTTTCCTTGTTCCTTAGTCCATTGTCGCAAATGTTCTGTACATTGTTTGCAGACACTATGCGATGCCCAATATTTATCTCGGTCTCCCAGCTTGATCCCAAAATATGCCAT
>NC_042999.1:14917341-14977341 GCF_006345805.1 Octopus sinensis | reverse complement strand
TCTGGTCGGTCACGTGATCACGTGATATATATCATAATATAAATTATATCATAATATAAATTATTTCAATAATTATATAATTATATTTATGATATAAATTATTTCAATAATTTATATTATGATTTTAATAATTTGTATTCTTATCTTATATGTATTGAATTATAAAATATATATGTATGCTATTAAAGTTCTCATTTTGTTAAATGAATAAATAATCCAACATTCTAATATCCGAAAGTTGATGAACAAACTAAATTTGTTTCTCCATTTTCTTATGTGTATTATAAATTAACGGTAAAAATATTCCTTTAGCTTCACCCGTTTAATACAATAAATAAGGTAATTGCATTGCAATTAAAAACATTTATGTATTAAGAATCTGGGTACTTTACCAACAGTATATTGGATAAATAATATCCCTTGAGTTACACCCATAACCCCTAACTTACTTTGTATATATATATATATATATATATATATAATATATATATATATATATATATATATATATATATATATATATTATTTTATAGAAGGAGCTTCTACAGGACTAGAACTGTTTCATTCAGATGAAATCTTCAGGAAGCTGGCTGTCAAAATAAGTTCTGGTATTTATGCATTTCGGCAGATTTAATGGAGTGGTGGTGGGGACGTTTTTTGGGTAGGTTGGTATTTAGGAGATAAACAGGGCACTAGCTATTGTTCTTAGGGGATTGGTCAAAAGGCCAGAGTCAGTGAGAAAATAAAAAAATAAAATAATGAAAAAAAAAATACCAACCTACTCAAAAAACGTCCCCCACCACCACTCCATTAAATCTGCCTAAATGCATAAATACCAGAACTTATTTTGACAGCCAGCTTCCTGAAGATTTCATCTGAATGAAACAGTTCTAGTCCTGTAGAAGCTCCTTCTATAAAATAAATTACTTTACTCTGCAATGTATTGAGTACCTTATTTACTGTGGTTAACCCCGACTCAACCCGGGACCTACATATATATATATATATATATAATGGGAAGGTTTACGAAAATAAACAAAAGACGAAGGCAGGTGGAGTACAAACAAACAAATGTATTAGTATGGCGCTCAGGAATAGAAATGGAACAAGTCTTTTACGTTTCGAGCCTACGCTCTTCGACAGAAAGAAACAAGGAGAGAAAAAAATGCGTGTAGGAGCTAACGGTCTATCAGGCCACCACGAAGTATATATACATTTAAATACACGCGCGCACACACATATACATTTATTGCTTTATAAATACATATATATAAATATACATATATGTATATGCATGTGTGTGTGTGGTGTGTGTGTGTGTAACAAAGATAGTCGAATTTGTAATGCTTATTTATGTCAAGTGCTACCGATGATCAAAATGTTACCAGAAAAGTTTTATCAATTGTACAACAATGAAGTATGCAAGCCTACCGCGCCTACTGATATCAATAAACTTCACCTGAACAGGAAGAATCAAATATCATTTTTGATAAGCCGTTACTATTTTCGGTCTCTGATGTTATAGTAAAAAATATCTATGAATGAGCCATAGGTCATAATGAAATTTTCCAAAATTTCACTGTGATGTCAGTTGGTAGATATCTGCACAGATCAGTAAACAAACAATTTGCTGAAGTTATTTATAAGGGCATCGACTCTTATCAGATTCGATAGTCCGGAGTGCTTTGGGCCGACGAGACACAACAATGCCGAATCACCAGTTGTCTCAGAGTCTCTTGTACTTATGAATGTGATATGTTATTAACACATATTTGTCGTAATGAAGTTGTTCTCCACTGACGAATAAAACTGCGATTAGTATATTCACGTTCGAATTTGCCGGAACGTATTAAGAATAATATGTTTTGTGTTTTTCGTGGCCGTTGCCAGTACCGCCTGACTGGCCCTCGTGCCGGTGGCACGTAAAAGCATCCACTACACTCTCGGAGTGGTTGGCGTTAGGAAGGGCATCCTGCTGTAGAAACTCTGCCAGATCAAGATTGGAGCCTGGTGCAGCCATCTGGTTCGCCAGTCCTCAGTCAAATCGTCCAACCCATGCTAGCTTGGAAAGCAGACATTAAACGATGATGATGATGATGATGATGTAGCTATTCATCACCAAGACACATAAAGACGTAAAATTACATGTCATACGAAAAGAAGGTGAAATACCTGTAATGTATTTGAAAGGACGATCGTTGCTCGTTGGCTACCTCTAAGCTATTATCACTTACTTATATAGCTGTCTCAATTGGAGTTGAATTTAGCTTCTGAATAACGACAAAAGTATTGCATTTTATGGGACACAGGAAAACTGAGAACTGGTGGAGATATAAGAGAAATTTTAGGATTCTACGGACAATTGGACCAAAGTTTTAAATCCTATGTACTGAAAGCTTATATTTTACTCGAAGGCCTACGCTTTAGTTATCTATTAGAAATGAATATCGAATCAAAATAATAAATGTATGAAGATTTTGTCCTGGGGGTCGGAAACCTCAGATACAACCACTATTCCTCGCAACACACTGCAGTTGTGAACTCCGCCCGAATCTTCCCCATCCAATTTTTAAAGTCTATTTTCGTTTTTATCGCCTTTCAATCTGTTTTCCTTCCTCACAGCCCAAAGAATGTGAACACAGAAACGAAGGACGCTGATAACATGGCCAAAATATAGCAGTTTTTCGCCGTCTGATCATCGTCACCAACGTTTTACTATTCCCGTTTCTTACAGGACCGAATCTGCACTCGCCTGTAGCACATATACTTCTTTATTGGCCACAAGGGGCTAAACATAGAGGGGACAAACAAAGACAGACAAAGGGATTAAGTCGATTACATCGACCCCAGTGCGTAACTGGTACTTTATTTATCGACCCCGAAAGGATGAAAGGCAAAGGTGACCTCGGCGGAATTTGAACTCAGAACGTAACGGCAGACGAAATACTGCTACGCATTTCGCCCGGCGTGCTAACGTTTCTTATTTCTTTATTGCCCACAAGGGGCTAAACATAGAGGGGACAAACAAGGACAGACATAGGTATTAAGTCGCTTACATCGACCCCAGTGCGTAACTGGTACTTAATTAATCGACCCCGAAAGGATGAAAGGCAAAGTCGACCTCGGCGGAATTTGAACCCAGAACGTAACGGCAGACGAAATACCGCTAAGCATTTCGCCCGGCGTGCTAACGATTCTGACAGCTCGCCGCTTTATTCGCCTGTCGCACATAATCTTGATCGCTTACTGTCAGCCACCCACTTTGAATCCACGTTTCACACAAACAAAACGCCCGTGGACAGAATAAGGTCTTTAGAAGTTTCAGTGTGGTATCTCTCCATATTGTATTTGCAACCTCAGGGATGATTTTTCTGTATCAAGTCTTCCTCCGATTTCCGGACAGAAATTCACTGTTTCGTCAACAATAAGACCTAGGTACTTAAATTTGCCAACCTGATCTAGAGTAATCTATATTATCGCATAGTAAGCTGGATTTGTTTCCCGCTGACTACCTTTTTAGTGTTGATCCCTTTTAGAAACTCGTTCGAGACCCGACTAAGCTTGTCAATCTCTTCACAGAAGAGTAGCTTCCCCTGCTTCATTTTCGCTCATCCCGTATTGTACACGGATGACCGGATTCTTTGTGTATTGAGGTTACTACATTCAACGTTCGTTTTAAAAGAAATCTCTCTATATATAAAGCTGAAGTTATCTGTGTATGGCAGGTTTGGTAGCCTTCAACTAACACTATCTCCTCCGAGACCCTGCAGCGCAAGTTAACCAAAATTGAGACTATGATAGAAGAAGGCTTGCTCTTCCTTCCGTAGAATAAAAATTTCAAATCGGACCATGTTAACACCAAAAATTATTTACATAACAAAGGTGCTTTTTTCTATGAAAATCCCTACATTTTACGATAATTTGACTGCTGTGTCGCCAGTTTTCGGTGTATTTCAAACAGAAAAATGTTCACTTAAAGAGAATAACAAGCTACATAATGCAAAATTTTTACTTTTCAAAAATTCCAATTCTAAAGGGTCGAAACAAACCCGAGCAACGCCGGGCGATACTGCTAGTTCATAAATAAATAGCTTTCGTTGGAATACGAAAGATGTGATTGCTCTACGTATCACCTTCTTTTCTGTTTTCCTTGCGAGCTTCATAGAAGAAGCCCCTACTAGAGGCATTCTGATAGAATATGTATGTGTGTGTGTATTCACGCATGTATGTGGAGACGGACGAACGGACGGACAGACAGATAGATAGATGAAAATAAGAAACGTAAACAATGTCTAAAATATATGAACGGAATTTCAAAATCATTCACCAAAATTCTCATCAATATATGACGGTAACGAAATGTGAACAAACTTCATCTTTTTTAATAGCCAAGGTTGTATTGCAGTTGATGGTTCTCAGTCCAGAGCAGAAAAGAGGGCGTTTGAAATGCTCCACATTTAATGACTAAATCTCAAGTGGGAATTACAAAATATCATATAACTCTCATAAAACTTGATATCAAATTACAAACATACTTTAGAAGAATTAGGTATAGCATATTACTCGAATACCAATTATTATTTAAAATGTGTATATATATATATAGTGATATTTTTTATGCATCCTTTTCAAGCTCAGCCAGGCTCATGAGCCCGGTTTCTCAGTTTTTATGGCGTATGTGTTACCCCCAGCTGGACAGGACGCCAGTCCACCGCAACGTTACTCAAGAAACAGGACAGGAAGAAAGAGTGAGAGAAAGTTGGGGCAAAAGAGTATAACAGGGGTCATCACCAATCCCTGCCGGAGCCTCGTGGAGCTTTAGGTGCTTTCGCTCAATAAACACACACAATGCCTGGTCTGGGAATCAAAACTGTGATCCTCAAACCACGAGTCTGCTGCTCTAACCACTGGGCCATTGCACCTCCACATATAGTAATATTACAACGACTAAAGCAGCAAATTAGCAGGGCTGATAGAGACTCAGGAAAATTCTTTTGTAATTTTGTTCTGATTTACACTCTGCCCTTAAAATTACTGACGAGCCTAAATTTAAAATTGGAAAGGAGGAAAGTGGCAGAATTGTTGACCAGCAGGAAAATGTTTGGTGCTACTTTACTGTGCAATCCACTGCAGTAGCTGTAGGCTATGCTGTGAAATAATCTGACCTCGGTTAACATTGGGTTTAGGGTTTGGTGATATCTGTATAGTTAGGATTTAAGATTATGGTTTGACCACACACTAGTGGCACCAAATACTTTGTGATAAATTTTCTGCTCTTTATATTCTGAATTCAAATCCCATTAAGATTCACTTTACCTTTTATCCTTTCGGGGTTTAAAAAAATAGAATAACAGTTAAGTACTGGAGTCAAGTTTTCTAAAGGAATGCATGTGACAATAAAATCTGAATTTAAATGGGTTTCAGATCATACTCTCTTAAGATTTAGAGTTTTTTTCTTTTTTTTGCAGTAACTATACATTGACACACTATATTGTTTACTACAGTCAAAGTTTACTGAATGGCCAAATGGTTAAGGAACACAATCATGAAGCTTCGGTTTCAATCTCATTGCGTATCATCTTGATAAGTTTTCTGTAATCTCAAATTAACCTGTACTTCGTGAGTGAAGCTTGGTAGACCACATTTGTGTATAGGATCATCAGGTGGATTTCACCAGCAATTGGAAAAGTATATGTCACGCTGTGTCATGCTAATTCTGCCTGAATAAGTATGTTAAGAATATGTGTCTGTGAAATACTCGGCCACTTACATGTTAAATCAAGGGCAGGTAATTTAGTGGATTGAACAACCAAATCCTCATCATCTTTCTACTACCATCAACACTATAATACATACAGGAACAGGAAATATCAATCAAATGCCTGATACACAAAAGGGACAGAGATGCAGGAAAAGCAGTAAAATGTGACAACCAATGCAAACTTGTGGGGTTAACACCAAAGATATCACCTACATCACAAGCAGTTGTCCGAAAATGTCATGGTATTATCTACCGATGAGACATGATGGTGTAGCTAGGACACTCTATAAGGAAATCCGTCAGAAGGATTACTCCAAGGATAAAGAAATATGATCTCACAATATGATAGAAGCCATAGCCACTCACAATAAAAAGGAGCGCTGGTAGAATGTCCCAGTGAAAATCTCAATAAAATGTAAGCACAACAGACCTGATTTGGAATAGAGAAGAGAAACTATATACAGTTGGGGAAATCAGCTGCCCAGCGGATGTTAACATAAAACCAAAGATCAATGAAGAAGAGAATACCTATGTTGAATTATTGAGAAATCTGCAGTTACTCTATCCAGGATACAATTGTGATTATTGAGGCAATGGAATATGCAATACACTGCCTAAATACCAATCTTGAGAAAGAAAGTTGATTCAAAGACTGCAGATCCAATTCATCACTGGGACTGTAAAAATCTGTAGACCTTTCCAGAAGTTTACCTTTTAAGTATATATGAGTATGTCTAGATATGCAACTATATGCTTGAGAAGACATACATAAAACAAAACATACAAATCTGCATGTATACATACATACATACTCCGTGCCGGTGGCACGTAAAAAGCACTATCCGAATCATGGCCGATGCCAGCGCTGCCTTGACTGGGTTCTGTGCCGGTGGCACGTAAAAAGCATCCACTACACTCACAGAATGGTTGGCATTAGGAAGGGCATCCAGCTGTAGAAACACTGCCAGATCAGACTGGAGCCTGGTGCAGCCTTCTGGCTTCCCAGATCCCCGGTCGAGCCATCCAACCCATGCTAGCATGGAGAACGGACATTAAACGATGATGATACATACATACATACTTTACATACTCTGTTGATATTGAAATTCCAATGAAGGAGTCTTGGATCTTTGTTACAAACAAGCTCTTTCTCCATTGGCAGGAAATCTTGAAATAAAACTGAATAATGAGATACATATATGCACGTTCACTAAAGTTGTTTTAGACGTGTTTTTTATTGAACAAATCAATTACATCCTGTAAAAAAAAAATTCCATTTTCTTCAGCTGAATTAAAATAGAATAAAATGTGACATTTAGGATTTTTCAGAGAAGTAGAATAGGATGCATATTGACCCTCTCATCTCAATGCCAATATATATATACATGTATGTATATGTATGATATGTGTAAGTATGTGTGAATGTGAATTTGTATAAATTTTTGTGGATGAAAAAAGTGAATTATTGACATGGATGAAAGTTTGTGTGTTTGGACATTGACTGATAATGGTCTGAAGTATATTTTGGAAACATACGTAAAACTATACTTGTTTATTTTGGAATGTTTGTGAATGTGTCTGCATATATGTGTCTGTATGTACACATATACATGTGTGTGTGTGTGTGTGTACTAATACATTTATATACTTGGGTGTATGTACATAAGTATATATGTAAATGTGAGTACTGTAAAAACCCATGAAATTTACGGACTTTTTTTTACAAAAACCTAAATAAACTTTAGCAAGTGCGTATATTACATGAATAGATCATTCCCAGAATTTTTTTTTAAATTTGTTTTTGTTGGAAAATTACGTACAAATGTACCAGAAAATTACGTACAAATGTACCAGAAGTTGACTCATTCAATGTCAGAATAGGTTTTTACAGAAAAAATATAAAGTTGACTTTTATTTATGCTGGGCGGTATAATGCTTACTTTTTCTGTATGAATTTACTAAAACCATTAAATGGTTGACTACTTTTTGAAGTCCAGAACATATTTTACTGCATTTAACTCCAACAACAACATTATAATTCATCCTTGCGCATGAAAATTCATGAAGCGTTCTCTACAGAAACCTTCATTTACGTTATACAATGTTTAATATCGTTTCACATTCATGTTGAATTATGCAGCAATCTTATATTCTCTTCATAGAACACTTGTAATGTATGTGTTACCAGTTCTTTTGGTGTAGTAGATTTTTGCTATTCTAGTTTATGTCTCCTCACAGTTTTGTATATTCAAACAAGTCGCTTCTTAAATTTCGCACTTCCCTTTTTCAATAAACACTGAGTTAAACTTGCAAAGCTGTTTATTTTCTCCTTAATGTTTATTTTAGCAGGTCACCAAACTATCAGTTTGGTCTCCTGGCTAAAATGGTAATAACAAATCTTTAACTATGCTTGACATTTTATAAGTGTGAAAGGGATTGAAATTTTGGTACTTCATATCAAAGGTTCCAACAAGAATAGGCAGAAAATCAGACACTTTCGACCAATCAGAATTTTGTTTACATAATCAGTTTGATCGGTCACCTTCCTCTATCAGTTGAATAAAGTGTCATCCAAGCTGATGTTTATTGGTAATTAAACTTATTTTGCAACACTTGTGCATATTTATCAGCTTTGTTTTTGTTGATAATTCTTATCAACAACTTTTCCTGTCATCGTGATTTGAGAAGACATACAGAAGTGTGCTAAAGATTGGACATAATCTCTTGTGGGCAAGAAATGTAAATCGCAATTCATTATAAACACAAACACTTTGTAATTTAATAGCTTTCAATCTGATATCTGTTAAACAGAAATTATTTTTATTTAATAAAATCTTATCATAAGTAAGTGAAATTATGTTAAATACAACTAAATTGAAAACATTTTTCCCCTGGCCATATCAGCAATTCTGAAAACTTTTGGGTACAAATTTTACAGCTTTGGTACTTTTTGGTTATCTCACTCCCATTAAAAAATTGGGTTATCTCCCCACTAAAAAGTTGAGTTAATGTGGCGACAGGAGATTGGATTAAAAGGGTTAGATCCTTTTGATTCAATACTTCAGCACATTGTTGATGTTTGGCCTCCTAGGTAGGCATGGTATGATTTGTTATAAAAAATGTTATTAGATTTGTAGTGGCTTCATGCAGGCATGGCATGGATTCGATCCTCGATCACCAAGAAAACATCTGGTAAATGTAACTACTGTCACTCACAGAAAATCTATTGTTTTACTGTAATAATAATAATAATGAAATTATTGTATACAGTGCTCAGGTGCACCACAACTTGTCAGAAAGTGCATATAAAGTACATGCAGTAATGTACAAATGTCTGGGAAGTGGACAGTGTATGAGTCAGATACATGCTTGTGTGTGTATGGAGGGGAGAAAATCAAGTGTAGTGTTGGCGAATCTCAGGAAGCATGGAAGTTTTGAAGGATGCAGTGCTCTGACAACTAACAACCGATGCCGGCAGTTTGTTCCATGCTTCAGCAACTCTCAGCGTGAAAAAATGTTTCCTGAAGTCATGGGAGCTGTGCTGTTTTCTTACTTTGTAAATATGTCCACGGGTGTTAGATGGGTGGAGTTTGAAAAGGTGCTCAGAGTTATTGTCTGTACGATGGTTGATAATTTTATGGGTGTCTGCCAAGTTGTAAGAAAAGTGTTGTTGAACTGCTTAGTGAAATTTTGCGATCAAGGATCGAATCCATGCCATGCCTGCACAAAACCTCTACAGATTCAATAACATATTTAATCTTTTCAGTTTTCTTTTCTTCTGTTTTCATGTCTATTAATTTTTTCATTTTCTTTTTGTTTTATTGAGGGTTAAACAATTTTTTTAGTTGCGGGGAGATAACCATAAGTACCGATATTTTTCATAAAACAGGGAGATAACCTAATTTTTTAATGGGTGTAAGATAACCAAAATGTACCAAAGCTTTTTTTAACAATTTTTATCCTGAAAATTCCCTGCGTAAATTACACAGGTGTGCAAATTACATGGGTTTTTACAGTATATATATAGATATATATGTATATATATAGACACTTGTATTTATATCTCCATCCACATATCTATGTCAGGAAGCTATTGGAGATATATTCTCTTATTACATATCATTACACACAAGTGACTGGTAACTATTTGGAAAAATGAATGAAATTGTACATTTTCAATACACCTGAAATCAAAAAGTTATTTGAGGTTGGTCAATAGGTCAGTTAGTTAAATATATGATTGTCTCGATAGAATCATTAACACCCCATCTAAAATGCTTAGCAGCATTTCGCCCATTCTGAGTTCTAATTCCACTGAGGTCAACTTTTAGTTTCATTCTTTCGGGGTCAATAAAATATTTACCAGATGAGCACTGGAGTCGATGTAATAGACTAGACCTCACCTGTAAAATTTCAGGCCTTGCGTCTATAGAAGACAGGAATATTTACGACTAAATTGTCATGATAAATGGAAGCACTTGTTTCAAACATATGATCATCACCAAGAGATGGCTATTCAACAATTCTTTTTGGATTGTTTCGTTATGATTGTATTAGAAGGTCGTGGGTTCTCTGAGGTTTGGAAGCTGTCTAAAAGTAATATTTTCCAATGATGGCAACTCATGAATACTGCTATTCTCCGTTGAAGTGATCGCTTGATGTTTCGATACTCAAAAATTTTATACAGCTATCTCTAAATCCCTTCTCCTGAAATCTCTGGACTCCAGGAATAATTTACTGACATTAGCGATATAAACTCTAAAACTCAGAAAACAGCACAGCTCCCATGACTTTCGGAAACATTTTTTCATGCTAAGAGTTGCTGAAGCATGGAACAAACTGCCGGCATCAGTTGTTAGTTGCTGGAGCACTGCATCCTTCAAAACTTCCATGCTTTCTGAGATTTGCCAATACTACACCTGATTTTCTCCCCTCCATACACACACAAGCATGTATCTGACTCATACACTGTTCACTTGGTGCCCTGAGACAGGTAATGATATATAAAGGAGCTAAATAACTCTGAGCACCTTTTCAAACTCCACCTGTCTAACACCCGTGGACATGTTTACAAAGTCAGAAAACAGCACAGCTCCCATGGCTTTCGGAAACATTTTTTCATGCTGAGAGTTGTTGAAGCATGGAAAAAACTGCCGGCATCAGTTGTTAGTTGTCAGAGCACTGCATCCTTCAAAACTTCCATGCTTTCTGAGATTCACCAACACTACACCTGATTTTCTCCCCTCCATACACACACAAGCATGTATTTGACTCATACATTGTTCGCTTTCCAGACATTTGTACATTACTGCATATGCTTTATACGCACTTTCTGATAAGTTGTGGTGCACCTGAGCACTGTATACAATAATTTCATTATTATTATTATTGTGGAAGCACTCCGTCGGTTACGATGACGAGGGTTCTGGTTGATCCGATCAACGGAACAGCCTGCTCATGAAATTAACGTGTAAGTGGCTGAGCACTCCACAGACACGTGTACCCTTAACATAGTTTTCAGGGATATTCAGCGTGACACAGAGAGTGACAAGGCCGGCCCTTTGAAATACAGGTACCATAGAAACAGGAAGTAAGAGTGAGAGAAAGTTGTGGTGAAAGAGTACAGCAGGGATCACCACCATCCCTGCTGGAGCTTCGTGGAGCTTTAGGTGTTTTTGCTCAATAAACACTCACAACGCCTGGTCTGGGAATCGAAACCGCGATCCTACGACCGCGAGTTCGCTGCCCTAACCACTGGGCCATTGCGCCTCCACTATTATTATTATAAACATCGGAAAGATGCTCTTAAATGATGAAGTCTGTCATTGCACTTAAAATGTGAGTGACCCGTTGGTTGACATTTCTGTTGAAATCTCTGATGAACAATAGTTTCCATCTTGGTGAGATTCTTAACCCTGATGCGTTCAGAAGGTATATTTCTCCTTATAACTACAGATTCTACTGAGATGATGGTTTAACTGTTCCAAATAACATTGATGGCTACAACGTGGATAGATTTAGAAAGAAATGAAAAGAATTATTCAAGTAATTTGATTTTTACACTCATTAAATCAATGGTTGATATTACATCAGTTTCTTCTTTTTTGATGTTATCAGAGGCCTTACATAAGGACCTGACCACTATATATAAATGGCAGGAAACAAACAACATGTTGTTCAATGATAAGAAGTTTGAACTAATTCGCTACGGAACAGATCAAGATCTGAAAAATACAACAAACTACAGAAACCCATCAGGACAACAAATAATGGAAAAACAGTATGTGAAAGATTTAGGCATCCACATGGGAACCAGCCTAAAATTCAGAGAACACCTTGACTCAGTCTGTCTTACTGCTAGAAAGTACAGCGGGTGGATCTTGCGCACCTTCAAATCAAGAGATACCTCAACAATGAAAACCCTCTGGAACAGTATGATACTTCCGAGGATTGACTACTGTTCTCAGTTGTGGTCACCAACAACAAAGGGCCAACTATCTAAGATGGAATCGCTCCAAAGAAATTTTACCTCATACTTCTCAGAAACGAGGGACCTGGACTATTGGCAAAGACTCAAAACCTTGAGGATGTACTCAATAGAAAGAAGATTTGAGTGATACCGAATTATATACATTTGGAAAATGATAGAGCAAAAGGTGCCAAACTTTGGTATCAAAACCTACCACTCACTGCGCCACGGAAGACGCTGCCAGCTACCACCAATCAACAAAAAGGCTGGCCAGGCAGCAAAAACCCTGCGAGAATCAAGTCTGTTGGTTCGAGGAGCACAACTATTCAACTCCATTCCGGTACATGTCAGAAATCTATCAGGATGCAGTGTGGAATCATTCAAATTGCAGCTGGATAGATACTTAAGCACCATTAGAGATGAACCCCATCTCCCAGGATATACACAACGAGCACAAACTGACTCAAACTCGCTCCTACACATGTCAAAATTAAACAGAGAATACAACCTGGCAACCACACCAGACTCTGAGGGTGGAGTCTTCGACTTGGCCTTGAGCATGGACTCAAACTCAAATGAAATGAAATTAAATGAAATAATTCCTGTCTCTTTGCCTAGAGCTGTGGTGCCAAACAACTCATCTGATATAGTTATACACAAGTGTCCCAACAGAGTTGTGAAAACGCTTCGATATATGTACCGGTGTAAGTACCGGAAGTACCGGATACATTTCAAGAAAGTGTATGTGTGTGTGCAGGAGAGATGTTTATGTTGGTATGGACATGTACGGATGGATGAAGAGAGATGTGTGAAGAAGTGCCACTCCCAAACAGTCGAATGAATCCGGGGTAGAGGTAGACCCAGGAAGACATGGGATGAGGTGGTCAACGATGATCTTCGAACGATGGGCCTCATAGAGGCAATGACGAAAGACCGAGACCTCTGGAGATATGCAAGGCAAAGTCGACCTCGGTGGAATTTGAACTCAGAACGTAACAGCAGATGAAATACCTATTTCTTTACTACCCACAAGGGGCTAAACACAGAGGGGACAAACACGGACAGACAAATGGATTAAGTCGATTATATCGACCCCAGTGCGTAACTGGTGCTTAATATATTGACCCCAAAAGGGCGAAAGGCAAAGTCGACCTCGGTGGAATTTGAACTCAGAACGCAGCGGCAGACGAAATATTGCTAAGCATTTCGCCCGGTGTGCTAATGTTTCTGCCAGCTCGCCACAGTCCTATCTTTTACCTTGCTGAAGCAGACTCTTTCGCAAATCTATAAAAGGCTTTAGGGTTTGTCTTTACATTTTTACAACCCTGGCATCCTTCTCTGGCCTCACCTTATGGGAGTGTTTGATTTCACTTTCAATCTCAAGGAGTGTTTGTTTGAAATAGGACTTGTCACCATCCTTTGGTGGCCCACACAAACAGTATATGTATGTAAAGCAAGCCTGTGTATTCTTTCCACAGCTATTTGTAACCATTTTGAAAATATGATGAGTAGACTTACAGAGTTAGTGTATATCCACACATACACACGAAAGAGTATGGTATGTAGGCAGTTGAACTTAGCTAAACTAGGAAGAAATGTGAATGGGTTTTTAACACCATTCCACTATGGTGATTCACCAATGGCTCAATTCCTGAGAAACATCTGGGAAATTGCTTATCGTTTGAATATTCACTAACAAACACAGAAACACAAATATAAAGTTGATACTCTTCCTATTTCTTTCCCACTCTTAGTTTAGTTCTTATTTTTAATAGCTATAACTAAAATATACAAAAAAAAATAGAACTTCTGTTCTTTTATCTTTTGAATTTCCTTGTACTTACGCCCATTGTGTATATATAATATATAAAAAATACCAGGAAAACACAAATAGCAATGGGGTAAATACAAGGAAATACGAAAGATAAAAACACAGAACAGGTTCGATATACCAATAAGATAAGGATATAATCATAAAATGATATATATATATATATATCATCATCATCATCGTTTAACGTCCGTTCTCCATGCTAGCATGGGTTGGACAGTTTGAATGGGGTTTGGGAAGCCAGGAGGCTGCACCAGACTCCAGTCTGATATGGCAGTGTTTCTACACCTGGATGCCCTTCCTGATGCCAACCACTCCGTGAGTGTAGTGGGTGTTTTTTACATGCCACTGGCACAGGGGCCAGAGGAGGCTGGCAACAGCTACGATTGGTTGGTGCTTTTTACGTGTCACTGTCACAGACGTCAATCAAGGTGGCACTGGCATCGGCCACGTTCGGATGGTGCATATTACATGCCACCAGCATGAGTATCACAACTACAATTTCCATTTGATTTTGATGTACTTGACTCAATAGGTCTCCTCAAGCACAGCATGTCACCCTATGATCTAAGGTTAGCACAGCGGGCCATCCTGTGAGCCATGAACTCATTTCATTTGTCGAGTCTTTGCAGTCACAGCATATCTCCAGAGGTCTCGGTCTTTCGTCATTGCCTCTGTGAGGCCCAACGTTCAAAGGTCATGCTTGACCACCTCATTCCATGTCTTCCTGGGTCTACCTCTACCCCGGATTCCTTCAACAGTTAGGGAGTGGCACTTCTTCACACATCTCTCCTCATCAATCCGTAGTACATGTCCATACCAACGCAAACATCTCTCCTGCACACACACACACATACACTTTCTTGAAATGTATCCGGTACTTAAACTGGTACATATACCGAAGGTTCACCTCATTTCTTTTGCTCTTTTACTTGTTTCAGTCATTTGACTGCAGCCATGCTGAAGCACCGCCTTTTAGTCTAGCAAATCCTTTCATCCTTTCGGGGGTTGATTAAATAAGTACCAGTTTCGCACTGTGGTCGATGTAATTGAATTAATCCCTCTGTCTGTCCTTGTTTGTCCCCTCTATGTTTAGCCCTCTGTGGGCAATAAAAAATAAATGAAAAAAATATTCTCTTGCAGAATTTCATGCCAAGTTTCATGTAAGCCTAATACTTATTCTATTGGTCTCTTTCACCGAACTGCTAAGTTATGGAGATGTGTTTTCCATGCTAGCATGGGTTGGACAGTTTGACTGGGGTCTGTGAAGCCAGAAGGCTGCACCAGCTCCAATCTGATCTTCTGTAGAGGGCATGTACAGCTCTCATTAACGATTCATCAATCCCCAGTTTCCACATCACCCACCAGATAAGGGATTGGGGGACCCTGTCAAAGGCTTTCTCCAAGTCCACAAAAGCAAAGTATAGGGGTTTATCTTTAGCTAGGTATTCCTCCTGCAGTTGTCGAACCAGGAATATACCATCAGTGGTGCTTCTACCTGGCACAAAACCGAACGGCATCTCATCTAAGCAGATTCTCTCCCTAATGAGATGGGCTATGACCTTCATCACCTGATCCAGCAGTTTGAAACCCCTGTAGTTATTTCTATCTAGAGCATCACCTTTACTCTTGTAGCAGTTGACTATGGTGCTCCTACGCCAGTCATTGGATATGACTCCATTATCAACTACCTGGTTTACAATGCGGGTGACTAGGCCATAGCCCACACCATCAGATATTTTAAGCATCTCAGCAGTGATTCCTGATGGGCCAGGGGCTCTTCCTGGCTTCATACCCTTAATTGCTTAATCTACCAGGGTGCTGTCTATTTGGATAGCTGTATATATGTGTGTGTGTATATATCATCATAATCCTTTAATTTCTGTTGTCCATGCCAGCATGGGTTGGATGATTTGACTGGGCTGGAAGGCTGCACCAGACTCCAGTCTGATTCAACATGGTTTTCTACAGCTGGATACCCTTCCTAATGCCAACCACTTTGAGAGTGTAATGGATGCTTTTACATTCCACCAGCCATTTGCATGACACTGGGGTGCATTTACATGCCACTGGCATGGGTGCCAATTTGTGTGACACTGGTATCTGCCATGACTGTGAGTTTGCTCTGCTTGATAGGGCTTCTTCTCGAGCATGATATAATGCCAAAGGTCTTGGTCATTGCTTCCGTGAGGCCCAACACTTGAAAGGAACTCAGCCACTTTGCCTCTGTGAAGCCCTGCATGCATAAGGCATGCATGCACACATATTCACTCACTCCTACATACATATATATACACACAGACACGCATTAGCCACTACACACATTTTTTTCTCTCCTTGTTTTTTTCTGTGTCCCTTTCTGTAGAAGAGCGTAGGCTCGAAACATAAGAGACTTTTTTCTATTCCTGAGCATTATACTAATACATCTGTTTGTTTTGTACACCACATGTCTTCGTCTTTTGTTTTTTCGTAAACTCTCCCTATATATATATATATATATATGTATGTATATATATATATATATATATATATATATATAGAAGTTGGGTAAGACATAATTATCTAATTCTTATGCTTTCCTAAAACTTAATTTCGAAAGGTATGTCCGTAGGTGACTTAAAATTGTATGATAGATTGCTGTCATTTCTTTCTCTCTTGCCTGTCTGTGTTTGCCTTCCAAGTGCTGTGGTTTTACTGAGATCTCCCTTTTAGTAGAAAGAATAGCTATAACTCTTTGACTGCTATTTCTAAATTCGGTGTGTGGTGAGGCAAATCGTTGCTAAACCCTTAATTACTTAGTATATATATATATATATATATAATATATATATATATATATATACATATATATGTATGCATTTATGTGTATGTACTCACCTATGTCTATATCCAAGTTTAGTTGGACGTACAGACATGTTCTGTTGATATATTCCATGGAACGTGTCAAGTCAAAACTAGGCAGTTTAAAAAACAATGAAACAACATAACAAAACAAAATCAATACAGCAATAATTTCCTGCACATAGCATATGTGCTAATCAACAGGTCCATTCATGCATATTTGTTACATGTTCATGTGTAGTCCATCATTAATTGCATTAACAGTATTGCATGTATATAGACTATATTCCACCACCACCACCACCACCACCACCACCATCAACACCACCATCATCATCATCATCATCATCATTTAATATCTATTTTCCATATTGACATGGGTTAGACTGTTTGACAGGAGCTCGTCAGCTGGAGCTGCCCAGGTTCCCTGTCAGTTTTGGCATGGTTTCTACAGCTGGATGTCCTACTTAATGCCAACTACTTTACAAGGTGTACTGGGTACTTTCATGCATTGTCATGGGTGGGACCAGCATGGGTGCTTTGTGTGGCACTGGCACCAATGAGCCCACAAGATTATGAATGCTCAGCTGAAGAAGGATGCAGGAGACATACCTGTATGCAAGGATGACCACATACCTACTGAGCTCGACATGTCTTCTCAAGCAAAGCACATCACCAGAAGTTTTGGTCACTTGTCCTCCCTCCTCTGGAAGCCAACATCTGAAGGTCACATTCTTAGCGACATTAGTTGCTGTGCTGTGAGTTGTATGGAGACAGTCAGCTTATTGGAATTCCTTTTAATTTAAATGAGGGACGAAGTGTTTCACTTACAATGTTGATAAATATATTTTACATTGGAGTGGCTGTGTGGTAAGTAGCTTGCTTACCAACCACATGGTTCTGGGTTCAGTCCCACTGTGTGGCACCTTGATACTTACTCATACCCGAGTAAGTATCTCATTTATTTCTTTGCCACATTTATCACTGACGAAGGGAGGGTTCCTTTGAACTAACCCTGAAATCGGTCCGATATGGTGATAATGGAATTTTTTAGAAATTTCTGTCAACCTTTTTTGGAGTTGCGTGCATATTGTGAAAAATTGTAATGGTAATGGACAATGTGTCTAATTTCAGCATATTTGGCATTAGAAATTTTTTTTGTTTGCCCTCATTTATAAGTTATATATAAACATATATATATATATATATATATATATATATATGTATGTATGTATGTATGTATGTATGTGTGTGTGTGTGTGTGTGTGTGTGTGTGTACGTGTTTGTCCCCACCAACATTGCTTGACAACCGATGGTGGTGTGTTTATGTTCCTGTAACTTAGCGTCTCGGCAAAAGAAACCAATAGAATAAGTACTAGGCTTACAAAGAATAAGCCCTGGGGTCGATTTGCTCAACTACAGGCAGTGCTCCAGCATGGTCACAACTGACTGAAACAAGTAAAAGAGTATATATAGTCTCCTCTTGTCACCAACCCAAAATGTTTGAAGCTTACTAACTTCCTACACTTGAATCACTGGATCATACTTACCTATTGCTCTGTGTGTGTGTGTGTGTGTGTGTGTGTGCACGTGCGTGTCTGAAACCCTGTACTAGGAAGAAATGCGTGTAGTGTTTTGATCAGGAGTCAATTAACAAAAGTTAATTCATAGTGAAGGAAGTAAATCTTAAACGTGTTTACACACACACACCTGCTCATATACCCCACACACCCAGTCACCCACACACACATATATACACAGACATGAGAGAAGTAAATATACAGCCTTATAATCATTAAAATTTATTTAAATCTGAAATTATACATTCAAATTATTCATTAATTGTTTTAGTGTGAATATTCAGTAGACATGCCCTTTGCATTTGTCAATGCAAGGACCCTATTAGGCATGTTACTGATCAGATGGCAAATATTCTCTTGAAGAAGCTGGCGAGCTGGCAGAATCGTTAGCACATCAGGTGAAATGCTAAGCAGTATTTCGTCTGCTGTTACATTCTGAGTTCAAATTCCGCTGAGGCCAACTTTGCCTTTCATCCTTTCGGGGGTCGATTAAATAAGTACCAGTTTCGCACTGTGGTCGATGTAATTGAATTAATCCCTCTGTCTGTCCTTGTTTGTCCACTCTATGTTTAGCCCTCTGTGGGCAATAAAAAATAAATGAAAAAAAATATTCTCTTGCAGAATTTCATGCCAAGTTTCATGCAGTAATCTCAAAAGTTCTGGCTTTGAAGATGCTTTCTTGTTCATTTTACGAAATGTCCCATCCATTATGTCCAAGAAGTGTTCAATAGGGTTCATATCTGGTGACAGGCTTGGCCATGGAATCTTTTTTAATGCCATTCTCATCCAACAAATCTTGGTTCATTTTAACCGTGTGACAAGGAGCTCCATCTTCCATAAATAAAGAGTTTTCTTTAATCACTTCACCATTGCAGAAGATTGGAAGGAGTCCTTTCTGCAATATGGACACATATTTATCTGAGTTTATGCTTCCCTCACACTCCACCATCTCTGGTCAACCATTGCTCCAAATTGCTCCCCAGACCATCGCAGAATAGCTGGCGTGCTTCGTGGTTGGCTACAAAATTTTCGAATCAAATTATTGATCACAGAATCTCCAGACCTACACTCGACCACTGTCAGGAAATACAGCAAATCTGGACTCATCACAGAATATGACAGTGTCCCAAAATGCTAGTGGCCTCTCCACCATCTCACTGGCCCAATCTTTTCTCCGCTTGATATTAACTGGTCAAAGAAGTAGCTTTCTTCTTGCTGCTCTGCCACAGTAACCAAGTTTGTGGAGATACCTGACAGCTGTTCTGGGACTGACATCAACTCTTGTTCTACTATATCAGAGAACTTGCTACAAGGATTATCTTCCATACTTCTCTTAGCAAAGAGAAGGGTCCTATCAGAGGATCCTGGTTGATCTGGGCGAGGTGATGTGGACTCCTTCCCCTCTCTAGTGACTGGCACAATCAAGCTATTAACAGTAGAAAGTGGGATCCCAAGGTTTTCTACAATTTTATGCCATGTCCACCTTCAGAATGACCCACAATATGGCCTCTTTGAAATTCAGACTGTTGCAAGGCTTCTTTTGTACGTGGCATGATTAAACAGTCACATATAGAACCTGAAACATAAAAATGTTAATTAATAAAAAATATAAACCTTTACAGGTTTGAATAAACAAAAACAATATTTTATTATGGGATGTCTATTTACTTCCGTCATGTCTGTGTATATATATATAATATATATATATAATATATATATATATATATATATATATATAATAAAACTTATATATAAAGAACGTGAAATTCACGAATTGACAAACATGGAAAAATGGACAGTAATTCAGAGCCTTCATTCTTCAGTCAGAAACCGATTCATCGTGGCAAATTTCGGCTGTTTAATTCTGAGATTTGCTCCGAAAAGGCCAGCCCCAAGGAAAAGCTAAGCTATGGGCATTAGATTTGCTTGGTAGAAGGAAAGAATGTGACAACCGAAACGAATAGGAAAACAAGAGACGAAGATAAAATTGGAAACAGTAACGACTTTGAGACAAAATGAGACAAAACAATTGATCAGCAAGCGTGGGAAGCGGTTACCTTTTCGGTAGAGGACACATGTGTTGTACAGGCAGCTGTCAGCAGTGGAATGGCTTAGCAGCAGCAGGTTGCATGAAGGTGAGAGAGAAAGAGAGAGGGGGGATTGAGGATGGCCGAGAAATGACCAAGAGAGAGAGAGAAAGAAAGAATTAAAGAGGGTGAGAGGAAGGGGCACCAAAATATATATATATATATATATATATCATCATCATCATCATCATCATCGTTTAACGTCCGTTTTCCACGCTAGCACGGGTTGGACATATATATATATAATATATATATATATATATATATTTTTTATATATATATATATATATATATTCTTTTATTCTTTTATCCTTTTATTTGTTTCAGGCATTTAACTGCGGCCATGCTGGAGCACCACCTTTAGTCGAACAAATCAACCCCAGGACTTATTCTTTGTAAGCCTGGTACATTTTCTATCGGTTTCTTTTGTTGAACTGCTAAGTTACAGGGATGTAAATGCACCAACATCGGTTGTCAAGCAATGGTGGTTGGAGGGGGCAAAGACAGACACACAAATATATACATACATATATATATATATATACACACACGATGGGTTTCTTTCAGTTTCCGTCTACCAAATCCACTCACAAGGCTTTGGTTGGCCCCAGGCTATAGCAGAAGGCACTTGCCCAAGATGCCAGAAAGTGAAACTGAAACTGCAACCATGTGGTTGAAAGCAACTATTTAACCCTTTTGCATTTAAACTGGCCATATCTGGCCCAAAATTTCTACCTGTGTTATGTTCAATCTGGCCAGTTCTGGCTTCTCATACCTACCCTACAATGTCATTCTAAAAATAAACAGTCGTGTCATCGAAATCTCAAAGCTATGAGATTAATCTAAAGCAATGTAACTAAATGCACATTTCATTTGACTGAGTAATCTGGATACTCAGGAGTTAAATATCTGATTACTGTAAAGATATCCAACATTTTATGCACCAGTAACTCTGGAAAAATCCAAGGCTGATGCAATCAACTTCATTAACTAAAAGGAAAGCAAATTGTCAAAGTATCAGCCACTCATTAACAAATTTAAGATTGAGCCTGTGGCTGTAGAGACCTCTGGTGTTCTTGGCCCGTGGACTACATCCCTGCTCACTGATATAGGGGTAGAGATGGCTATCTGCAAGAAAGTCCTGTGATTCAGAGTGGCTGTTTTAGTGCGTCTCCCTTGCCATCCTCCAGGCCAACACTTTTTCTATTTTGTCTGTTAAGACCATGAAACAGACTGACAAGTCTTGTGACTCTTAAGTATAATGTCTATAAGCACAATGTTCTACTCCTTTAGGAGTAAATTAGTCTCATCGTTCATCATCGTTTAATGTCCTCTTTCCATGCTAGCATGGGTTGGACGATTTTGACTGAAGGCTGGCTGTACCAGGCCCCAATCTTGATTTGGCCAAGTTTCTACAGCTGGATGCCCTTCCTAATGCCAACCACTCCGAGAGTGTAGTGGGTGCCTTTTACGTGCCACCAGCACAGGGGCCAGTCAGGCGGTACTGGCAATGACTTTGCTCGAATCTTTTACACATGCCACCAGCACAGGTGCCAGTAAAGTGACGTTGGCAACGATAGTAAGGTGACGTTGGTAACAATAGGCAACGTTGGTAACGATAGGTGACATTGGTAATGATGGCAACATTGGTAATGATAGGTGACGTTGTTTGTGTAATGATTTTATAAGTGCTATTAATATTGTCATTACAAGCAAGGTGACAAGCTGGCAGAATCGTTAGCACACCGGGCAAAATGCTTAGCAGTATTTCACCTGTCTTTCACTCTCTGAGTTCAAATTTTGCCAAGGTCGATTTTGCTGTTCATTCTTTTAAGGTCAATAAGATAAGTACCAATAAGATAGTACTGGGGTAAATGTAATTGATTTGAACCCTCCACTGATCTTGTAGGCCTTGTGCCAAAATTTGAAACCAATATTGGCGAGCTGGCAGAATCGTTAGCACGCCGGGCGAAATGCGTAGCCGTATTTCATCTGCCGTTACGTTCTGAGTTCAAATTTTGCCGAGGTCAACTTTGCCTTTCATCCTTTCGGGGTCGATAAATTAAGTACCAGTTACGCACTGGGGTTGATGTAATCGACTTAATCTGTTTGTTTGTCCTTGTTTGTGCCCTCTATGTTTAGCCCCTTGTGGGTAATAAAGAAACAAATATTGTCATTGCACACTGGACATTATGCTCAAGCTTTAAACCAGGAAACTAAATCACGGGGCCAGGCAATGTAAATGCTTCTACAGAAACAACCAGGTAAAGAATTTTAAAATTTAAGCAGTTGGAACAGATCACTGTGGAATTTTTAGCTCTAAAGATAGAAAAACATGCTGATTATTTGAGACTAGGACATAACCCCGCCAAGGGCAATTACCCCTGAGGACAACAGATAATGATATAAAACTTCCTAATATATTGTAGAGGGAATAGTTGTTGTCGAGGGTGATTGTCCTATTTGGGTGGGGGGTTAATTGTCCTAGCGGGGAAATTGTTCTGATACAGACCGATTATTCTGTGAATATAAGTTTTACTTTCTAATACACACCTCAGGAAATAAAATGAAAAAAAAATGAATTGCTATCATAAAATTATTTACACTTATATAAATTCTATAGAAAAAAGTAGGACTTATTTTATGCTTCAGTTGTTTGAAGACACTTTTCCCCTTTATTTCTTTTAACACTGTTTACATTCATTAAATGTTAAATCACTAAGATTATATTTCTATGGCGCAATATACATCTAATGCGTGAATAATTTGTCAAACTATTTCAATACCTGTGTTGCATAACAATATAAAAATTTGCATTGTTCTCTAATTGCGTATGTGTAAATGTTATTTTAGATGTAAACATATATTTTCTTTTATGTACATACCTGTGTGGGTGTGTCCATATCCATCATCCATGTATATATGTATGTGTGTGTGTGTGTGTGTGTATGTAATATATATATATATATATATATATATATATATATATATTAATATATTATAACGGGAAGCTTTATGAAAATAAACAAAAGACGAAGGCAGGTGGAAAACAAACGAACAATTGTATTAGTATGGCGCTCAGGAAATATAAATAAAACAAGTCTTTAACGTTTCGAGCCTACGCTCTTCACAGAAAGATACACAGAGAGAGAAAAACACAGAAAGAGGAGAGAAAAAAAATGCGTGCAGTAGCTAACGAATCAACATGGCGATCTGATTTCGGCCAGAGGTCAAAGATCAAACATGAGACGCGAGAGCGAAATAAGGGGAGATAATAGGGTTGATAAAAGGGTTGAGGGACCAGCTAAAAGTGCGTGGGAGGGGTCTGGATGTGTGTATGTATAGGGTTGGTGTATGTATTAGTATGTATAAGGGTGTGTGTGTGTGTGTGTATGAGAGAGTATTAGTGCATAGGATTGGTCTGGACGTGCGTATGTATGGGGTTGGTGTATGTATTAGTATGTATTAGTATGTATTAGTACGTATTAGTATGTATAGGTGTGTGTGTGAGAGAGTATAAGTGCGTATGCGGGGTCTGGACGTGTGTATGTATAGGGTTGGTGTAAGTATTAGTATGTACTAGTATGTATTAGTACGTATTAGTATGTATTAGTTGGTGTGTGTATTAGTATGGCACATCATATGTGATGTGATGTGTAAAGTCATGTGGTGTAGTGGAGAAGAGGGGGAGGGGGAGAGAAGGGGAGGGGAAGGAAGAAGGGGAAGAGGAGAGGATGGGGAGAAAGGAAGGGGAGGAGGGGGATGAGGAGGAAAGAGGGAGAGGGGGAGAGAGGGAGCAGAGGGAAGGGGAAGAGGGAGGGAGAAAGAGGGAAGAGGGGAAGGGGAGTAGGGTGAAAGGATGAAGGACTGAAGAAGTAGGGTTCGGGGGAGAAAGGATAGGTGAGGAGGGGGGAGAGGGGGTTTAGATGAGGAGGGGGGAGAGTTGAGACCAAATGGCGTATAAGAGCGAAGAGAGAAGATTAATTCCTGTTCACGGCGCAAACGGGAATCCGGATGGCCTCTGTGTAAGGACAAACCGAACACAGATAGGTGTTGCAAGGAGTGACCGGTGGAGCGGAAATGGCGTGAGACCGGTGTGTCGTTCGCAAGGTGGATGTCACGAAGGTGTTCCGCGAACCGGTCAGCCAAGCGGCGTCCCGTTTGTCCGATGTACAAGGAATTGCAGAGAGAGCAAGAGATGCAATAGATAATATTGCTGGAGGTGCAGGTGAAGGAGTGGATGATGGGATAGGGTCGATGGTGGGTGCTAGTGAGGCGGGTGGTGTTGGAGAGGTAAGGGCAAGTGCGGCAACGTGGGCGGGAGCAGGGGAACGAGCCGGTTGGAGGTAGGGTCAGGGAAGGAGCTATGGACCAAAAGGTCTCGAAGGTTGTGGGCTCGTTTGAAAGAGGGGAGGGGTCGGTTAGGGAAGAGGTGTGAAGTGGACGGGTCGGACTGGAGATGACGGAAAGCTCGAAGAATGGTGCGTTGGAGACGTAGGGTCGTGGGGTGGTAAGTGAGGGGAAAAGGAGGTGGAGACTACAGGGCGGGTTCGGGAGAGAGAGCAGATACACGGTCCACGGACCGTGCTCTGGCAAGGGCGGTGTGGATAGTGGTGAGGGGGTATCCACGTAGGGTGAAGTGGTGAGCCATACGTTGAGACTGAGTCTCAAAGTCATGGTCGTCACTACAGAGCCTACGTAGACGGAGGAATTGGGAATAGGGGATGGAAAGCTTGGTGTGTTCTGGGTGGGAGGAAGAGAAGTTGAGGTATGAGTGTGAGTCTGTGTGTTTTTAGTGAATGGAGGTGGTAAGAGTGGAGTGAAGAATGCTAACCGAAATGTCGAGGAAGGAGACAGAGGTGTTGGAGATAGTGGAAGTGAAGTGGAGGGCTGGATGGAAAGATTGGACGAAAGAGAGGAAGGAATCTAGATGTTCGCAGGAGAGTGAGGTGGCACCGATAATGTCGTCAATATAACGACCATATAGTTCAGGAGTGGGACCAGTGAAATTAGAGAATATTTGGGCCTCAACATAGCCAACGAACAGGTTCGCATAGTTGGGGCCCATTCGCGTTCCCATGGCCACTCCCGAGACCTGATGGTAGAACTCGCCCGCGAACGAGAAGCAGTTCAGAGTAAGGACAAGTTCGGCCAGACGAATGAGTGTGGAGGTGTCAGGTACAGGGTTAGAGCGGAGGTCAAAAAAGTGTCGAAGGGCCTGCAGTCCTTCGTGGTGAGGCATAACAGTATAGAGGCTTTGGATGTCCATAGTAAAAAGGATTTTGGAGGAAAGGAGAAAGAGTTGAAAAGCCGGAGAGCATGGTTGGTATCGTGGATGTGGGAGGGAAGAGATGCCACTAGGGGGGCAAGGACACGGTCGAGGTATTTAGAGATGAGCTCCGTGGGGCAGTTACAGGCGGAGACGATGGGGCGGCCAGGGTTGTTGGGTTTGTGGATTTTGGGGAGAAGTAAATGGTGGGGGTACGTGGGGTTCGCACAATTAGGTTGGATGCGGTGCGGGGGAGACGGGAGGACGAGATGAGGTCTTGGACAGTAGAGGATACCGTCTGTTGTAGCTACGTGTGGGGTTAGAGGGCAGAGGGGAATAGAAGGAGGTGTCATTGAGTTGGCGGAAAGCCTCGGCCCTATAGAGGTCCGCGCGCCACACCACTACAGCTCCACCCTTGTCAGCCGGTTTGATGATAATGTCAGCGCGCCGTTGGAGGGAACGAAGAGCCAAGAGCTCAGCCGGGGAGATGTTGAGGCGGCGTTGGCGCCTGGAGAAGTTGAACCGCTCCAATGCACGCTGACAAGCCCCGCGAAAAGATCCACTGCTAGGATCTGGCCGGGGCAGGCGTCCACGGATGGTCGGCGGCCCAGGCCAGTGAAGCAGTCGTCCTCTTCGTGGGTGTGGGTGGCGAGTCGTGGTAATGCGCACCCAACCGGACACGGCGCACAAAGCTGTGGACATCAACTCGCGTCTGGAATTCCTTACAGGATGGAGTGAGGGGGATGAAACGCAGACCCCTACCAAGGACGGAGCGTTCAGCCGCAGAGAGGGGAAGATCGGGGGATGGTAACACCAGACGGAAGTGGAGAAGGGGTGGGTGGAATAGAAGTAGGAGGGGTGGTAGGTCTCGTGGAGGTCTGAGGGGGAGGGATTGGGGAGGTGTGTGGGGGGTGGTTGGGCGGGGCAGTAGGGTTAGGTGTAGGTGGATGGAGCCTAACGGGAGGGGAGAAGGGGTTGTAGGGAGGGGCAGTGGGGTTAGGTGTGGTGGGATGAGCCTATCGGGAGGGGAGAAGGGTGGTGGAGGAGTTTGGGGTAGTGGCGTCGGGTAGGTCGAATGGAAGAGTGATTGGAGTTTACGAAGTTTGGTATCAGAAAGAAATTGATGGAAGAGTTGATTCAAATGGATATGAAGTGTAGCGTGTTTGGAGCATAGAGAGCGGCAGAGAGGAGAAGAAGGTGGAGAAAGCAGGGGAAGAAGGCGGTTGATGGCATGTAGTTTGGAGAGATTGGAGCGAATGTGGCCCGCATAAGGCGGTAAGATGTGGTGCGGAGTATGGGTAAGATGGAAGAATCCGAGTGGAGAGCAGGGTGGAAGTGGAGGCAGAAACCTTTAGGGATGAGTCGGTGATGTAGGCAGCGGCTTAGGAAAGAGACATGGCTAGAGAAGCGGGTTTTTTTAAAAAGAAGTAGAGAGAGATTAACGGACGGCTGAAGGCAATATACAGGAAGCGAATGTAGATGATCCTTCAAACGGTGATGGAGGGTGAGGAGGTAGGACCTAGGATCCGGCATGATGGATTAGCGGGAAAAAAACGTTCGAAAAAACAAAAAAAAACAAAAAACAAAAATTATCGTATGAAAAAAATAGAAAAAAAGGATAGCGAAAAGGGGAAAACAAACGTTCAAAAAAACAAAAAAAATAATCGTATGAAAAACTAGATAAGTAAGCGATAGGGGCAGAAAAGACGGGGCAAACGGAAAAGGGAAAGAAAGAAGGGAAGCAGAGAGAGAAGGAGGCAAAAAAAGGGGGCAGGCAGAGGAAACGGAGTATGAACATCCAGAGAGGGAAGAAAGACGGAAAGGAGAACAAAAATTCAGGAAAATGTGGAAAGCATGAAATGTAAAAAAAGTGGTAATATAAGAGAAAATAAAAATACAACAAACGGGACAGTTTATGCGAACAAGTTCAAGGTTGAAAGTTCCAAGGTGAGAAATGTGTGAGACGTCGTGTATTCTTTTAAGGATTCACATCAATGCAAAGTCACTTTGATCCGCGAAGAGAGGTGCAGCAATGGTACGTATCCAAGAGGTAAAGAAAATCCAAGGTAGAGGTAAGTGTTGATAGTGGTATTGGTAGAATATAGGATGAAAGTGAGACCACGTGAGCGCATAATATATAACGGGAAGCTTTATGAAAATAAACAAAAGACGAAGGCAGGTGGAAAACAAACGAACAATTGTATTAGTATGGCGCTCAGGAAATATAAATAAAACAAGTCTTTAACGTTTCGAGCCTACGCTCTTCAACAGAAAGATACACAGAGAGAGAAAAACACAGAAAGAGGAGAGAAAAAAAATGCGTGCAGTAGCTAACGAATCAACATGGCGATCTGATTTCGGCCAGAGGTCAAAGATCAAACATGAGACGCGAGAGCGAAATAAGGGGAGATAATAGGGTTGATAAAAGGGTTGAGGGACCAGCTAAAAGTGCGTGGGAGGGGTCTGGATGTGTGTATGTATAGGGTTGGTGTATGTATTAGTATGTATAAGGGTGTGTGTGTGTGTGTGTATGAGAGAGTATTAGTGCGTAGGATTGGTCTGGACGTGCGTATGTATGGGGTTGGTGTATGTATTAGTATGTATTAGTATGTATTAGTACGTATTAGTATGTATATATATATATATATATACACATATGTTTATATGTGTGTGTGTGTATTTAGATATATATATATATATATCATCATCATCATCATCATCATCATCGTTTAATGTCCGTTTTCCATACTACCATGGGCTGGACGGTTCGACCGGGGTCTGGGAAACCAGGAGGCTGCACTAGGCTCCAGTCTGATCTGGCAGTGTTTCTACAGCTGGATGCCCTTCCTAACACCAATATATATATTGTCTGAATGTTACAGTGCTAATTTGGAACCATGTGGTTAGTAAGCAAACTACTTACCACACAGCCACTCCTGTGCCTATAATAATAAAGAATTTAGTAAAACATCTCAGTCATTATCAATCTGCTAATTGGAACTATAATAAACATGGAATTTTAATGGGAAATTTTAATTTAAATCACTTTATATAGGAAGCTTGTATCATAGAAGCAACGACAATCTTGGGCAGGTTAGTATGAAAAGAGTTAAACATAATACATAAATGTTAAACAGGTTGTAACAGGATGAGAGTTCAGGAACACTGGAGGGGTGTCTGATCTGATCCTGTCACATACGATTTAAGTTGAATAAACGGAGACAAAGTCAGGCGGTCTTCGATAACAGTAAGTGGTGGTTTATTCTGCAGTTACAGGTAAGAACTAGTGCACGTGTATCTCTAGTGGGAAACCGCCAGCCGAATCCGCAGGACTGGTTGCGATGCTTTCTCATGCGAGTCAAGACGATTCGTCGGTTCGCTCCCGCTTCGTTGGGGTGAGGTTCTCTGAGTGTAGGGTTGTTTCCTGAGAGAAAGTCAAGCCACGTCCGATCGCTAGCACTACTCATGCCAGAAAGACCGATTCAGCGGTCAGGCTTTTAGGTTCCAGTTCCTGCACATGCGCATGAGGAAAACTTCAGGTGGCCAACTGGAAGTAATCCAATTCTGCGCATGTGCGCTGAAACTTACACAGTAGCGTCACTACATAGTTATGCTAATCAATTCCCAACTAACCCAGCAACTGTGTGAGAAGGTTTGCTGAATAATTTTGTAAGTAATAAAAGCTGTGTTGACTGACTTAAACTTAGGTCTATCATGAGCCCTAACTCTCAAAAGGCCAGAGCTAACCTCAGTTTTATGGTATATACAGGATGTTCAGCCTAAATTCTTTGGATTGGATTGGATTGCCTATGTTGAGTCTACCGCAGGATGAAGGCCTCTATATGTTCCCTCCATCAATCATGGTCTGATGTGGAGGCTGTGAATTTCAGCTTCAGATCATTCTGATTTGAATGGCTCTTCAGCCACACTAGTTTGATAAGGGCTGGCAGAGGGTAGAGTTTTTATATGCTTACCAAGCAATAGTTAAGTTGATTACACCAATCCGTACTCAACTGGTACTTGTTTTATCGACTGAAAAGATGAAAGGTAAAGAAAGTCAGCCTTTGTGAAACTTGAACTCAGAACTAAAGGACAGATAAAACAGTGCTAAGCATTTTATCCAGCATGCTAATAGCTGCCAGTTGGATGATTTCTTATGTGTCCTTTTTTTTGGAAACAGCTTGATGTATCAGTGAAGAGTGGAGGCACATGGCCTAGTGGTTAGAGCAGCGGATTCGCGGTTGAGGGATCGTGGGTTCAAATCTCAGACCAGGCGATGTGTGTGTTTATGAGTGAAACACCTAAGCTCCACGTGGCTCTGGCAGAAGGTAATGGCCAACTTCTGCTGACTCTTTCGCCACAACTTTCTCTCACTCTTTCCTACTGTATCTTGCAGCTCAGCTGCGGTGGACCGGCATCCCGTCCAGGTGGGGAACGTATACGCCAAAGAAACCGGGAAACCAGCCCGTATGAGCCAGGCATGGCTCAAGAAGGAACAAACAAAAATCAGTGAAGAGTCAACAACATTGGAGAGCATAAAGTTTTAAGTTGTAGTTGAGAAAAAATTAGCTGACATGGAAAACTAGAAGCCATCAGAATAATGGAAAAGAGTGACTTGTATCATGATGGTTCATGCAGGATATCAAAATGCTGATGTAATGTCTGCTGTTCAATGCTCTGTGAAACTATAAAGGCCATGTGATGTGACATTGATAGCAGTGGAGTATGGTAGTTTTTGTACTGGGTGTGCTGCCATACCCAGTGCTGGCAAATTTCAAGCAGGGGTGTAACAAAAGTTTTCCATTAAGATTTGAGAGTAAGGTCAATATTTATAATGAATTTGCCATTTACAATGGGCGTGTAGTGCACACCTAGCACACCTGGAATATACACCCCTAATAGTACATGACCACTCCAACACAGACGTCTCTCTTGCACACCACATCCAATGCTTCTTATGTCCAACATTTCTCTCAGGGTGCTTACACTGACATTACACATTCAATGGATCATGCTAGCTTCATTTCTTTCAAACCTATGCATGTCTTCAGCAGTCACAGCCCATGTTTCACTGCAGTGAAGCATGGCAGTTCACATACATGCATCATACAATCTATCTTTCACCCTGAGGGAGAAGCCCTTTGTCACCATATATATATATATATTTTTTTTTTTCACACCTACACATACATACACGTACACGTCCGACCACCAGCCCTCTTTCACACGCAGATACATACTCTCTTATACACACACGCACCTTCGTGTTGGGGGTCATCTTTACTTTGTTATCTCCCCTACTTCTTCGCTCTCTTGTGTGACCCTTCTGTCCAGCAGTCAGTCGCCATGATAGATCGTTAGCCACTACACACACTTTTTTTTCTCTACTTGTTTCTCTCCTTGTTTTTTTCTGTCCCTTTCTGTACAAGAGCATAGGCTCGAAATGTAAAAGACTTTTTCTGTTCCTGAGCGTTATACTAATACATCTGTTTGTTTTGTACACCACCTGTCTTCGTCTTTTGTTTTTTTCGTAAACTCTCCCTATATATATATATATGATGGACTCTCCCGTTGAAGATGCGGTATGAATATTCAGCTTTCAATGAACGATCTGAATAAATGATTTGTATATAGGGATCAAATGTATGTGTGGGGCATTAGCTCATTCCCTCCATCAAATCAATGTTGTCTGAATAAGTGCACAGTGTACCACGTGCCAAGTGTCGAAGTGATCACAGAGCAATGTAAGATGAAGTGTATGTATATATATATAGATATAGATATTTATTCAATCTGTTCCCTGACTGGTCCCATGCCGGTAGCATGCACCATTCAAGTATAGTCGTTGCCAGTGCCACCTGACTGGCCCTTGTGCCAGTGGCACGTAAAAGCACCTACGACATTCTCGGAGTGGTTGGCGTTAGGAAGGGCATCCAGCTGTAGAAACACTGCCAGATCAAGATTGGAGCCTGGTGCAGCCATCCGGTTAGCCAGACCTCAGTCAAATCATCCAACCCATGCTAGCATGGAAAGCAGACGTTAAACAATGATGATGATGATGATGATGATGATGATGATGATGTGTATGGAGATAGGGAAAATGTTTATATCAAAGTGTTCAATTAATAAATTGTAATGCCTCTCTCTCTCTCTCTTCGCTTCTCTCTGTCTCACTCTTTCTATGTATATGTGTGCTTTTCTATTTGCTTGTGTGTGTGTGTATGGTGTGTATGTATGTTAGTGTGTGTGTGTGTTTGTGTCTCCAGTACCAAAAAGCTTGAATGTCCAGTCAGTCATGCCATGTTGTCCACATCCAAACAGCTATGCCCAATCTCTTTTACTCTTTTACGCTTTTACTTGTTTCAGTCATTTGACTGTGGCCATGCTGGAGCACCGCCTTTAATTGAGCAACTCGACCCCGGGACTTATTCTTTTTGTAAGCCCAGTACTTATTCTATCGGTCTCTTTTGCCGAACCGCTAAGTAACGGGGACATAAATACACCAGCATCGGTTGTCAAGCAATGCTAGGGGGACAAACACAGACACACAAACACACACACATACACACATATATACATATATACGATGGGCTTCTTTCAGTTTCCGTCTACCAAATCCACTCACAAGGCTTTGGTCGGCCCGTGGCTATAGTAGAAGACACTTGCCCAAGGTGCCACGCAGTGGGACTGAACCCGGAACCATGTGGTTGATAAACAAGCTACTTACCACACAGCCACTCCTGAGCCTCATTCTAATCGTCTCATTCTAATACAGGATAATGAATTTCCAACCCCAAAACCATTACAGAACATGCTCTCTCTCTCTCTCTCTCCCTCTCTCTCTCTCTCTCTCTCTCTCTCTCTCACTCACTCTTTCACTCCTTTCATCCCTCCCTCCCTCTCTCTCCTTCTCTCTCTCTCTCAGTTCCACACAATTAGTTTATTCATATGTTGAGGGTACAATGAGCAAGGCTAAAGTAATTAGCTAGTATAATATCAGATGATAAAATATGCAACAATTAGATACGTCTCTTTTTATAACGTTACATTTTATTAAAACATTTCTTACACCAGAAGTGGTGCTACAACAATATAATGAGATACTATTGAGGAAATCCGCTCCATTGTTATAAATAATCACAAGGTCCTGTTACCAACAGGAAATTTAGCTTCATCATCATCGTAATTAGTATTCCCATGTAAATGCAGATGTGTGTGTATGTGCTTTCTATATAAATATCTATATGTAGGTATGATAAATTAAATAAGAACAGGCAGTTACAAGGCCTCAAGTCATTTATGATATATTTCGACGGAAGAGAGAACAATATATATATATATATATATATATTTAGGAGAAAACCCACAATCCTCAGAGTGGAAGGTCATAGTAATTTAATATAGAGAGATGGCACATCCAGGATATTCATACAATAATGTCATAAATGAGATACAGGAGAATTTGGGTGTTAGTTTAAAATAAAATAGGTAAGTAAAATCCATGGTATCACATGGTACCATATATTTATACACACACACACACACATCACCATCATCATCATCATCATCATCATCATCATCATCATCAATCATCATCAATCATCATCATCATCATCATCATCATCATCATCATCATCATCATCATCATCAGTAGTCATCTGCTCTCAGCAGATTGAATATCGAGGATCTCCATTCCAGTCTTTCCTCTTCCATTCTTCAACACTCCCCATATGATGGTTTATTCCACTCCTTAATGTTACTAATTCAGTTTGTAATTAAGTCTTCCACTCAAGCATTTACAATTCATTTTTGCTTTTAGTTACAGTTAGGAGAGTTATTGTAGTTTGCTTGAAGCATTGTGTATTGTTGTTTGTGAAGAATAAAATGTTTTGAATGACACAACAAAGCATTATAATACAAACATTAGACTATAATAACCGTTGTTATTTAATCATCCATAGTCTGATATGATATTTCTTCAGGTCATCATCATCATCATCATCATCATCATCGTTTAACGTCCGTTTTCCATGCTAGCATGGGTTGGACGGTTCGACTGGGGTCTGGGAAGCCAGGAGGCTGCACCAGACTCCAGTCTGATCTGGCAGTGTTTCTACAGCTGGATGCCCTTCCTAATGCCAACCACACCGTGAGTGTAGTGGGTGCTTTTTATGTGCCACCGGCACAGGGGCCAGACGTGGCTGACAAACAGCTCTCCCTAGGAATTGACAAAGTCACTCCTATATACCTTGTACTGTTACTAAGTGACCAAAGAACTTCAGCTTCCTTCTCTTTAATTGTTGAGATTAACAATCTTTTTGTGTTTGCTAGTTGTAGCACATTTTCTTTCATTTCCTGTTTCATCCAAGATATTCTTAACATTAATCTTTATGTCCACATTTCAAAAGCTTCTAGTTTGTCAGACAGCGTTTTCATCAATGTCCATGTTTCAATATTCATATGACATATGTGAACCCATATCTCACATTTACATAGCCTTTTTCTTGTTTCTGTGTGTATATTCATCATCATCATCATCATTTGCCTTCTATGCTGGCATGAGCGGGATGGTTTGATAAGAGCCAACCTGGCAGAAATCTGTAACTGTTTTGGCAGGACTTTTACAGCTGGATGCCCTTCCTAACATCAACCATTCAGCACAGTGGACTTAGTGCTTGTTACGTGACACAAGCACATACAAGGTCAGATTTGGCAAGGATTTTACAGTTGGATGCCCTTCCGAAAACCAACCACTTTACATTGAGGACTGGGTGTTTTTAAGTGGCACCTGCACTGACAGGATCACCAAGTACTTACAAGACAAAGAAAGAAAGAAAAAGACTCCTTTGAGAGGGGAGAGCGAATTGGAGGAGGTGGTCTTGTGTCAATGATGAAAGGTTATAGTGAGACAGGGAGAGAGAGAGAGAGATCAGGAATGAAGACAGAAACAGGTGTGCTACCACAAAGGCAATACATGGTTACCCAGCCTGAAGGAAGGGCAAGAGAAGGAGCAAGAGAGAGAGAGTGGGAGAAAGCAGAATAGAGATGGTGGCAACGTGCTGAGCATACACAATGATACAGTAGGACAGGGCATGGTTGGAAGCTAGCAGAGAGCAATGACAGTGGCATTGGGCCAAGAGGACAGGATTGGGCAATGGGAGGTAAGCCCAATGCATGAAGTGGAAATGTGAGGAAGAGATGTAGATATGTGGTTTGGTTTGTTGTGGTAGAGTGTGTGAGAAATTTTCTTAAGTGTGGGTGGAACACACAGCACTTCTGGAACTCAATTTCACTGACGAGGATGGGTCTTCTCAAGAACTTCATATCGCCATACATCTCTGTCCATTGTCATTTCCTCCATGAGGCCCAACATCCTGATATCAGTCCTTACCGCTTCATCCCACGTCATCTTGGGCTTCCCTCTTCCACAGCTGTCTTCATTCATACACATCACATGTCCAAACTGACATAGTCTTCTCTCTTGCGTGCTACATTTGGTTCCTCTTATGCCCAACTTTTCTTTCAATACATTTGCACTTTGTCGTACATGTGCACTGATGTTGCACATCCAGGGAACCGCACTACCTTCATTTCTCTCCGGTCTATGCATGTCTTCTGATTTCAGAACCTGTGTCTCACTCCCAAATATAGCTAAATACAAGTTTAGCAAATACAGCTAAATACAAATGTGCCACAAGCATATTTGAACTGGTAACAAGTTTGTATTCATACACATCACTGATTAGTATTGTCACCCTGTATGTTTACAAATGTTTATGCTTTTTACCAAGTCGGAGTGGCTGTGTGGTAAGTAGCTTGCTTATGAACCGCATGGTTCCGGGTTCAATCCCACTGAGTGGCACCTTGGGCAAGTGTCTTCTACTATAGACTCGGGCCAACCAATGCCTTGTGAGTGGATTTAATAGACAAAAACTGAAAGAAGCCCGTCATATATATGTATATATACATATATATATATATATATATATATATATATGTATGTATGTGTGTGTATATGTTTGTGTGTCTGTGTTTGCCCCCCACCCCACCAAATCGCTTGACAACCAATGCTGGTGTGTTTATGTCCCCGCAACTTAGCGGTTCGGCAAAAGAGACCGATAGACTAAGTGCTAGGCTTACAAAGAATAAGTCTTGGGGTCAATTTACTCGAATGACTAAAGGCAATGCTCCAGCATGGCCACAGTCAAATGACTGAAACAAGTATGAAAGAGAGAATAAAGAAATATATATTTTTCTAAGGAACTGATTAAAGCTCATTAAACCCTGATCATTTGTCATCTGATGATGTTCAGCCCCACAAAATGATTTTTAGAGCTTAATAGGTTAAAATAGAAAAAAGGTTAAAAATATTGATTCCTAACTTAGCGATGGTGACATACATTCAGAGGAGAATAGAGAATATTTTATAAACCCCATTCTTTTACTCTTTTACTTGTTTCAGTCACTTGACTGTGGTCATGCTGGAGCACCGCCTTTAGTCGAATCAAATTGACCCCAGGACTTATTCTTTGTAAGCCTAGTACTTATTCTATCGGTCTCTTTTGCCGAACCGCTGAGTTACAGGGATGTAAACACATCAGCATTGGTTGTCAAGCGATGTTGGGGTCACAAACATAGATACACAACATATACACACACATATACATATATACGATGGGCTTCTTCCAGTTTCCATCAACCAAATCCACTCACAAGGCTTTGGTCGGCCCGAGGCTACAGTAGAAGACACTTGCCCAAGGTGCCACGCAGTGGGACTAAACCCAGAACCATGTGGTTGGTAAGCAAGCTACTTACCATACATCCACTCCTGTGCCATTGTTTAAATGGTAAATATTTCATTGACAGCAGAATGACTTAAAAGCAAAATATAAAAGATATTGGCTTCGAATTTTGGCACAAGGCCAGCAAGTTCAGTGTAGGTGGGTAAGTTGATTAAATAGACCCTAGTACTCAGCTGGCACTTACTTTATTGACCCCAAAATGATGAAAGGCAAAGTTGGCCTCGGCAGAGTTTGAACTCTGAATGCAAAGATGGATGAAATGCCACTAAGCATTTTGTTCAGCATGGTAACAATTCTGTCAGCTCACTGCCTTATGAACACAAATGATATCAAGAATGAAGAATTGGCCCCGCTTGAGTGGCTGTGTGGTAAGTAGAGGCACAGGAGTGGCTTTGTGGTAAGTAGCTTGATTACCAACCACATGGTTCCAGGTTCAGTCCCACTGTGTGGCACCTTGGGCAAGTGTCTTCTACTATAGCCTCGGGCCGACCAAAGCCTTCTATCTTACAAAGGTAAGATAGAAATAATTACAGAGGGATCAAATTGTTGGATCAGGTGATGAATGTTACAGAGAGGATCATAGCCCATCTAATTAAGAAGAGAATTAGGCTAGATGGGATGCAGTTTGGTTTTGTAGCAGGGTGAAACACCAATGATGCTATCTTCTTGGTAAGGCAGCTGAAAGAGAAGTACCTAGCCAAAAATAAACCTTTGTACCTGGCTTTTGTTGACATGGAGAAAGCCTTCAACAGGGTCCTTCACTCCCTTATGTGGTGGTTCATGTGGAAGCTAGTGATAGATATGTGGTTAGTGAGAGCTGTAAAAGCATGTACAGGGATGCTGTCAGTAAGCTGAGGGTTGGCAATGAGTATAACAAGGAGTTCGCCAAGGATTGGTCCTCAGCCCCTCTTGCTCATCATAGTCCTCCAAGCAATAACAGAGAAATTCAGGCTGCCCCTGGGAGCTTCTCTATGCTGATGACGTTATTGTTATAGCTGAATCACTACCAGAAATGGAGAGAAAAATTTCAGGTGTAGAAGCAAGGTCTAGAATCAAAGGGCTTTAGAGTTTATTTAGTAAAAACCAAAGTTTTAGTAAGTAAGAAAGCAGACAAATCATGAATGCCTTCTGATAGATGGACCTGCTTGATATGTAGAAAAAGTGTAGGTGGAAACTCTGTAAGATGTACCCAGTGCAAGCTATGGACACATAAGAGGTGCAACAATATCAGAGGAAGGTTAACAGAGAAAATAGTCTTTGTGTGTGGTAAGTGTATGAGTACAATAAACACCAGAAATGTACAGAAAATAGACTATCAAATACCATGGGGGATACATAGAAGTAGTTGATAACTTCTGTTAACTAGGTGACCAAGTCAGCAGTGGAGGTGGATGTTCAGAGTGCATAGCTGCCAGAATAAGAATAAGCTGGGCTAAATTCAGAGAACTTCTGCTTTTGTCGGTAACAAAGGGCCTCTCCCTCAGAGTGAAAAGTAAATTGTATGATGCCTGTGTGAGAACAGCCATACTACACAGCAATGAAACAGGCTGTGACTGCAGAGGATATGCGAAGGCTTGAAAGAAGTGAAGCTAGCATGCTTTGCTGGATGTGCAATGTCGATGTGCATGTATGACTGAGTGTAAGTGTCTTGAGGGGAAAAAATTGGGCATAAGAGGCATCAGATGTGGTGTGCAAGAGAGATGACTGTGTTGATATGGTTATGTGATGTGTGTGGAGGACAGCTGCATAAAGAAGTGCTGATCTCCGTAACTTAGCAGGTTGGTAAAAGAAACTGATGGAATAAGTACCAGGCTTAAAAAAAAAATTAAAAAGTAGTGGCTTGATTCATTTTACTAAAAATTTGTCAAAGCAGTGCCCCAGCATGACCACAGTCTTGTGACTTAAACAAGTAAAAGATAAAAGATGTGACTACATACCACTGACGAAGCCTAAATATGCAGAAATGCATAACTAGCATTCCCACAATTGTTAGAAATTTTTATCTACTACAGATAAAATTTTGCATTATCTAACACAATACAAGAGATATTATCTCTGAATGAACACTGCCATTAATTTGGCTTTCCACAATGTATTTGTATTGACTACGACACAAAGATTACTGTGGTTATCTTTTAAATTTTCTATTGTTAATATAATACTCCCATCCCAAAATATAGGGTCATATGTACATCAGGTCACTATAAAATTAGGTCACGAGGTCAAAACTTTTTTTTTAATTTAGGCATCTGTTTTTTGCAGTTATTGATCTGCTCTTGAGCAGTTCCTCCTGCGATGGAGACCAAGGCATGTTTTTTGTTTTTGCATGGAAGACCAGCCAGTTTCTAACTCATTCTATTCTTTTCTACTCTAGGCACAAAGCCCGGAATTTTGTGGGGAGGGGGCCACTCAATTAGATCAATACTAGTACGGAACTGGTACTTAATTTATTGACCGCAAAAGGATGAAAAGCAAAGTCAACCTCAGCGGAATTTGAACTCAGAATGTAAAGACAGATGAAATACCACTAAGTATTTCACCTGGTGTGCTTACATTTCTGCTAGCTCACCACCTAAGTATTCTCTTCTACTCTAGGCACAAGGCTCGAAATTTTGGGGGAGGGAGGCAGTTGATTAGATCAACCCCAGTATGCAACTGGTACTTAATTTTTCGAAAGGATGAAAGGCAAAGTCACCCTCAGTGGAATTTGAACTCAGAATGTAAAGACAGACGAAATACCACTAAGCATTGACAACTGATGCCGGTGTGTTTACATCCCCGTAACTTAGTGGTTTGGCAAAAGAGACCGATAGAATAAGTACTAGGCTTCCAAAGAGTAAATCCTAGGGTCGATTTACTCGACTAAAGGCAGTGCTCCAGCATGGCCGCAATCAAATGACTGAAACAAGTAAAAGTAAAAGTAATAGGCATAGGAGTGGCTGTGTGTTAAGTAGCTTGCTTATCAACTACATAGTTCCGGGTTCAGTCCCACTGCGTGGCACCTTGGGTAAGTGTCTTCTACTATAGCCTCGGACCAACCAAAGCCTTGTGAGTGGAGTTTGGTAGATGGAAACTGAAAGAAGCCCGTCATATATGTGTGTGTGTGTGTGTGTGTTTGTCCCCACAACATCGTTTGCCAACCAATGTTGGTGTGTTTACATCCCCATAACTTAGCAGTTTGGCAAATGAAACCGATAGAATAAGCACTAGGCTTACAAAAAAACAAGTCCTGGCGTCAATTTGCCCGACTAAAGGTGGTGCTCCAGCATGGCGTCAGTCAAATGACAAACAAGTAAAAGAATAAAAGAATAGAAATGGGTGTGGTAGATCTGTGCAACAAAGACGTGAGAAAAAGCAAATAAAAACATGATTTACTACTTTACCAACAAAAACAACAACAACAACAAGTAACAAAATAAACAACAAAAATTGTCCAGCTGTAGCCATGGTAATGATATCAATAACAACAATACAACAACTTTGAGAGCAACAAGAAATAAACAAACAACACAAAATATGTTTTATTTATGAGATTTTTAAAAAATGTTTCTACATTTTTTGTAAAGAGATTTTCCTAGATTTTTCCACTTCAGTAAGCAGACACAAACCCATAGCACACATCTATATGCAACAGTGGACACACACACACACACATATATTTACATATATACACTGTGTCAAAAAGGTACCTCACGTTTTAGTCTGTTTCCTTCATTCCCATTAAAATACATTTTGGTTGTTGTAATTCACAACTCATCTACATGAGAAACTGGATTATAATGTAGGATACTTCTCACATAAGAAATAAGGTGACTCAAAAAGAATCAAGAATAAAACAAAATAAAATATAAAAATAGATAAATGAACCAAATTATATACTTTACACTGGTTGTGAGACACCATTATATATATATATATATATAAATTCCACATTTCTGCTAAAACGGACAGGTCAGTAAACAACCTCGCCACTACATTAATGTAAATCTTAATGTAAATTTTTTTGAATTCATAATATTCTGTACTGAACTTTTTTTGATAATTCCTCCTGGAAAGATGTATAATATATTTGTTTTAATCTTTTCTGCCCATTTTTTCAATGAGCTTGTTAAACCTCTTTATATTCTCATCATACTGTTGTACTTTTTTATGTCCTTAACATGTCCCTGTTACCAAAGACTGTATTTATACATGTAATGTAGCAATTTGCAACAACCAATAATTAACACAACCAAACTTCCATATGTTACTTTTGACAATCTTTTTCCAAAGAGTGAAACCGGTTAAGTAAATAAACATCTTTTAAATTGCATTTTCAAACCTTCTTTCGTATAAATATATATATATATATATATATATATCTTTTACTCTTTTACTCTTTTACTTGTTTCAGTCATTTGACTGCGGCCATCCTGGAGCACTGCCTTTAGTCAAGCAAATCGACCCCGGGACTTATTCTTTGTAAGCCCAGTACTTATTCTATCAGTCTCTTTTGCCGAACCGCTAAGTGACGGGGGAATGTAAACACACCAGCATCGGTTGTCAAGCAATGCTAGAGGGACAAACACAGACACACAAACATATATACGACAGGCTTCTTGCAGTTTCCGTCTACCAAATCCACTTACAAGGCTTTGGTCGGCCCGAGGCTATAGCAGAAGACACTTGCTCAAGATGACAAGCAGTGTGACTGAACCCGGAACCATGTGGTTGGTTAGCAAGCTACTTACCACACAGCCACTCCTGAAAGTACAGAGATGCATCATGGGAACATTACCTCAAGAAACACATGTAGCCAAGTTATAAAGTAGTAAGTATTTAAATTAAAATTCTTGTATATGGTGAGATGAAGGGGCCTACTATCTCTAAATGAATATATATATATATATATATATACACACACACACACACATATATATATTTATTGACGTGTATATATATATATATATATATATATATAAGGAAGGCTAACTAGGAAAATAGTTTTTGTCTGTGGCAGATGCTCAGGAGCAATAAACACTGGAAATGTGCAGAGACCAACTTCTACCACGTTCCAGGGAGAAAAACTAGAAGTAGTTGATAGCTTCCGCTACCTAGGAGACCAAGTCAGTAGCGGGGGTGGGTGTGCTGAAAGTGTAACTGCTAGAGTAAGAATAGCCTGGGCAAAGTTTAGAGAGCTCTTACCCCTGCTGGTGACAAAAGGCCTCTCGCTCAGAGTAAAAGGCAGACTGTATGATGCATGTGTACGTACAGCCATGCTACATGGTAGTGAAACATGGGCCGTGACTGCTGAGGATATGCGTAAGCTCGCAAGAAATGAAGCCAGTATGCTCCAATGTATGTGTAATGTCAGTGTTCATAATCGTCAGAGTGTAAGTAGCTTGAGAGAAAAGTTGAACCTAAGAAGCGTCAGTTGTGGTGTGCAAGAGAGACGGCTGCGCTGGTATGGTCATGTGACGAGAATGGCTGAAGATAGTTGTGTGCAAAAGTGCTACACCCTAGCAGTTGAGGGAACCTGTGGAAGAGGTAGACCCAGGAAAACCTGGGACGAGGTGGTGAAGCACGACCTTCGAACTTTAGGTCTCACCAAGGAAATGACTAGAGACCGAGACCTATGGAAGTATGCTGTGCGTGAGAAGACCCGGCAAGACTAGTCAGGCCATAACCCGTGGCCCCTACCTGGGACGTAGTCAGTCCACCTGTGCATACCTTCCTTCTTGTGACACTTGTGAAGACCCACTGAGGCAAGTGAAAATCAAAACAAATCAAAATAGATGAACATCAATGGAATTTGTATCTTTGTGGTACCAGTGCCGGTGGCACACAAGAAAACCATCCGAATGTGGCCGTAGCCAGTACCGCATCGACTGGCCTCCGTGCTGTGGGCACATAACAAACACCATTCGATCGTGGCCGTTCGCCAGCCTCGTCTGGCACCTGTGTCGGTGGCACATAAAAACACCATCCAAAGACCCGGCAAGACTAGTCAGGCCATAACCCGTGGCCCCTACCTGGGACGTAGTCAGTCCACCTGTGCATACCTTCCTTCTTGTGACACTTGTGAAGACCTGTTGAGGCAAGTGAAAATCAAAATCAAAATCAAAACAAATCAAAATAGATGAACATCAATGGAATTTGTATCTTTGTGGTACCAGTGCCGGTGGCACACAAGAAAACCATCCGAACGTGGCCGTAGCCAGTACCGCATCAACTGGCCTCCGTGCTGTGGGCACGTAACAAACACCATCCGATCGTAGCCGTTCGCCAGCCTCATCTGGCACCTGTGTCGGTGGCACATAAAAACACCATCCGAGCGTGGCCGTCTGCCAGCTTCGTCTGGCACCTGTGTCGGTGGCACATAAAAAACACCATCCGAGCGTGGCCGTTCGCCAGCCTCGTCTGGCACCTGTGTCGGTGGCACATAAAATCACCCACTACAGAGTGGTTGGCGTTAGGAAGGGCATCCAGCTGTAGAAACACTGCCAGATCTGACTGGCCTGGTGCAGCCTTCGGGCTCCCCAGACCCCAGTTGAACCGTCCAACCCATGCTAGCATGGAAAGCGGACGTTAAATGATGATGATGATGATGATATATATATATATATATATATGTATGTATGTATATATAGGATCTGTTCAGTTTTGCTCACAGATTTTTAAATTATTTTTATTTTAACTAAATAGTTTGAAACTTCGTATACTGGTGTAATTTCTCATGCTGAACACGGTTCACTTTCAACATTTTTGACAAAATTTCGTATTTTAGAAGTTATGTCACGTGAAAGTTGTTGTATTTGGGTAATTTTAACCAATCAGTGATGTGTATTCAGTTGAAGAAAAGCTACTGCTGTTTGTGATTGTAATCAAAGAGAAACAACTTCCGGGTCATCTCTACTAAATGTCACCACTCTGTTCTATTTGTATGTCAAGCAGAGCACTAAGGGAAAGTGTTGCTCCTTGGTCATAACTGACACAGAAGAGAAGCTTTCTTCCTTTCTAGTCAGCACCATGCATGCCTTACTCTTTCCCTCTCTACCGGCAGACAGACATTTCTACACTATCATCTACCAGCCAGTGAGTGAACTTGTCACTGCCACTAATATTTCTTCCTTCTTGGTGTTGATTGTTTGATGTTTACTGGTTATTCCAACATGAGAACCAAAAGGAAAAAAAACATGTAATATGCAACACAGGCAGTAAACAAACGTAAGTAACTTTCTTGAGCTGAATACACATCATTAGTTGGTTAAAATTACCCAAATACGACAACTTTAACATGAAATAACTTCTAAAATATGAAATTTTGTCAAAGATGTTGAAAGTAAACCGTGTTCAGTGTGCAAAATCGAAATCGATCAACATCAATGGAAATTGTAGCTGTTATACCAGTGCCGTTGGCACGTAAGAGAACCATCTGAACGTGGCCGTTGCCAGCACCGCCCCGACTGGCCTCCATGCCGGTGGCACGTAAAAAGCACCAACCGATCGTGGCCATTTGCCAGCCTCGTCTGGCCCCCATGCTGGTGGCACGTAAAAATACCATCTGATTGTGGCCATTTGCCAGCCTCGTCTGGCTTCCATGCCGGTGGCACGTAAAAAGCACCATCTGATTGTGGCCGTTGCCAGCCTCGACTGGCCCCCATGCCGGTGGCACGTAAAAAGCACCATCCGATTGTGGCTGAAACGAACTTAGTGTGTGATGTGAATATCTGATCTTGTACTTTCGGGGTACAAGAAAGCAATCACTCACTAGCCGTTGCTTTAATAATCCAGAATTCTACTAGTCAGAAACAACAAGACGCAGACGTAAAATATACATATAACTTCTTTATTCTCTTTCTTGGTAAACAATAACAATAAGTGTGTTATCTGATGTCCTTGGTTCTGGGCGCGCAAGGCTGAAAGTAAATCGATTGTAATATTTACAATGTCCAGCCGCCAAAAACAGAAAGGGGTCAAGATGGCGTCGAACAGGGAAGTTGAATGTGGTCGGCAACAATTTGGTTAAAGGCATTCGGCCGACTGCTGCTATCAACCGGAGAGAATATATGCGTGACCGCCGCCTTCAATCACTGGGTCCCAAGTCCCCGATGACTGCTGCTAGTGGTCAAACGTTCTACGACCCCCTTGCCTCGCTAACTACCACGATAGGCAAGCGGGTCGTGCTTCCGGTGGTTCGCGCATGCGCGAGAGGGCCCTTCCTTTCTCTGCCTTGGTAAAGGCACCAACACGCGTGAAATACAAATGGACGGTGCGCGAGCGCGCGCCGTTGTAGGATCACTACAGGCTCCTCTCCAGTGCGTACGCACGAAGGGAAACTTATTGTAGTGACTGCAAAACTCAAGGTGGACACCAGATAACCAAATAGCACACAATAATATAATGGCAAAATTTATAACATACACAAGAAACTTACTAAAGGAAAAAGAGAAAAAATACTCAATGAGCAAAAATCAAGAGTGCATGCATGAAAGTGTATACGTCACAAAGTATAGAGCCTTCCGCTGTAGGAAGCGGAGGGAATGCAAAACTCACAGTCAATGAACCTAGGCGAAATTAAAATCCAACTTCTCTAAAGGTGGTTGATCCTGCAAAATAGCAGTTAAATCATTTGCTGCAGGAGAGGAAATGGAATTGACAGAAGCTCGCTAGTAACACAAAAGGCAAAAGTGCAAACATGCTGGTGTGATGCGCGACACAGATAATTTTCTGTTAATTACGTGACCAACAGTGGTCTAACAGGGAAAAATAATTACGCCTAACCATGGCGCAGCGCATGTGAACATCCGACGTCCTATCAGTCGGGAAAAACTAAGCTACTGCAAACGTGTTGCAAAAAACAAGGCAATACACGTGCGAAGCAAGGCGCATGAAATGCAATAGTGCTTGCCAGACCAAAAAACAGCAAGAATATGCCAGTGGTTGAGCGATTATATGCCTCGTTCGCACAGGAACAAAAGTATGACATGCTGGCGCGTTATAATGGACAAACAACCCTCTCTATGTATACGTGACCGACCTTGGGTCTATAGAAATGAGGGGTGTCCACAAAAGGCAAATTCAGCATGGAAAAAAAAACAAGCGAGAAAGCATGTGTGACGTATGTATGTGAGAGAGAGCATTTATGTGTGTGTACGTGTGTGCGACAGAAATACATACAAGGTGAATGCGAGCAAAATACAAAAAATACAGCGCATAGAAAAAAAATGTCTCTCAAGTGCTATTTCAGACAATAGTTAATTTACCAGTCTGTAATAGCCTGATGTACAATAGCAGTTCGTTCTGTAACAGAATGTTGAAATCACAAAATGCAGATGCCGGTTGAACACATATCGTGTAACGGTTGTGGCTTCAATGCTGTGACATGTTAACTGGAACAGAAGAAATCTCGTAGATAGTGCTGGGCTGTGAATTCTTGGTGTGCTAATGCACAAACGGCAAGTGGACCAAACTTCCGCGAGTTGCTATGTACATCTTGGTGGAGGTCGACGGTGTTGAAAGGCGACTGTAGTGGACTTGGAACAACATCGTTCTTAGTGATGATGGCGACGAAGATAGCGACGACGTGAAGTAGACAGACGACGATGATGATGACGAAGGTGGAGAAAAGGCATCGAATATATGATGGCGTTCGTCATCATGGCTGTAGAATAAGAAAAAGGCTCCTTCTACAACTGTTTGTGGTGGCCGGAAACAAATCGTCGAAAGATGAATGCGTAGATTTAAATCGTGTTCCGACTTCGCAGAAAAACTGGATTTTTTTGTTCATAAGTGATCTCTGGTTTTAGACCAGAATCACGTCGGGGTCACCAGTGAAACGAACTTAGTGTGTGATGTGAATATTTGATCTTGTACTTTCGGGGTACAAGAAAGCAATCACTCACTAGCCGTTGCTTTAATAATCCAGAATTCTACTAGTCAGAAACAACAAGACGCAGACGTAAAATATACATATAACTACTTTATTCTCTTTCTTGGTAAACAATAACAATAAGTGTGTTATCTGATGTCCTTGGTTCTGGGCGCGCAAGGCTGAAAGTAAATCGATTGTAATATTTACAATGTCCAGCCGCCAAAAACAGAAAGGGGTCAAGATGGCGTCGAACAGGGAAGTTGAATGTGGTCGGCAACAATTTGGTTAAAGGCATTCGGCCGACTGCTGCTATCAACCGGAGAGAATATATGCGTGACCGCCGCCTTCAATCGCTGGGTCCCAAGTCCCCGATGACTGCTGCTAGTGGTCAAACGTTCTACGACCCCCTTGCCTCGCTAACTACCATGATAGGCAAGCGGGTCGTGCTTCCGGTGGTTCGCGCATGCGCGAGAGGGCCCTTCCTTTCTCTGCCTTGGTAAAGGCACCAACACGCGCGAAATACAAATGGACGGTGCGCGAGCGCGCGCCGTTGTAGGATCACTACATGGCCATTTGCCAGCCTCGTCTGGCCCCCATGCCGGTGGCACGTAAAAAGCACCCACTACACTCACGGAGTGATTGGCGTTAGGAAGGGCATCCAGCTGTAGAAACACTGCCAGATCAGACTGGAGCCTGGCGCAGCCTTCTGGCTTCCCAGACCCCATTTGAACTGTCCAACCCATGCTAGCATGGAAAGCGGACGCTAAATGATGATGATGATGATGATGATGACACTGTGTCAAAAAGGTACCTTACGTTTTAGTCTGTTTCCCTCATTCCCATTCAAATACATTTCGGTTGTTGTGATTCACAACTCGCCTACATGAGAAACTGGGTTATAATGTAGAATACTTCTCACATAAGAAATAAGGTGACTCACCAAGAATCAAGTACAAAACATTCATGACCAAGGGGGGTCTCAGCACACAAGCAGAGATGCCTGGCATTGCTCGGGATTAAAATGGTTTAGTTTTTTATTGTTTTACTTTTTTTAGTCATGTGACTGTGACCATGCTGGAGCATTGCCTTTAGTTGAATAAATCAACCCCAGGATTTATTCTTTGTAAGCCTCATGCCTTTTGCTGAACCACTCAGTTTACAGGGACATATACTTATGTATCTATGTGTGTGTGTTTGTCCTGCACCACCACTTGACAGTTGGTATTGATGTGTAACTTAATAGTCCAGCATAAGAGATCAATACAATAAGTACTAGACTGAAAACAAAAAAATACTAAGTCCTAGGATTGATTAAACCAGGGGTCGGGGAGCTTTTCAGTGCGGCAGGCAAAAATTTCTAAAGAAAAAGGTCCGTGGGCGGATCACAAGTTCTAACTCATATATCTAACTCAATACACATTAATAAAAATAGGTTTAACACATTAAATTAATGCATAACATCTTCGTTAACGCCGCCACTGAATTTAGGTCATTTATATTAATCCTTCCAGCTTCACAGACCCCAGTTGAACCGTCCAACCCATGCTAGCATGGAAAACGGACGCTAAATGATGATGATGATGAGGTATCCTATATTTTTCAGCTAGAGTGTAGTTGGGTCTCAAGGGGTTGGTACAAACTTAGCAACATGGGTTTTATAGCGGTAACAAAAATTCCCTTCAAATGACAATTGTCAGCTGATTTCTGACTATTTTTAAGTCGTAGTGGAAACATGACCTATGTCACAAATATATATACAATTTTCTGTGTAAATTTTATAATTTTTTACAAAAGAGTCTATCAGCCTGTGGGATCAGTTGGGTCACTCCTGAATTCAACCTTTCAAAGCAGTGATCCAGCATGGCCTCAATAAAGTGCATCAAACAAGTAAAAGATAAAAGAAAAGAGAAATATTTACATAATCTGGTTTTCACACTGGGTTTTTCCTGTGACTGATATTTCCCTCCATATCTACTTACTGGGAAAACCCAGAAGTTCAGTGGTATTTAAAAGTGTGTGAATGGAGGCGTGGACGTGTGTGTGTTGTGTGTGTGTGTGTGCATGTGGTTGTGTGTGTGGATCTGTTTATGTTTACATATACTGATATCTAAATATGTGTGTGTGTGTGTGTGCGCGTGTGAACATATACGTTTTAATAATTTGTGAAGATATATATATATATATATATGTCATCATTGTTTGATATATATTTATTCTCAAATCTATGCACACATGTATGTTCACACACACACTCACATATTTAGATATAGATATATATAAACATAGGCACGCACATACATACACACACACACACACACACACACATCATCATCATCATCATCGTTTAGCGTCCGTTTTCCATGCTAGCATGGGTTGGACGGTTTTACTGGGGTCTGTGAAGCCAGAAGGCTTCATCAGGCCCAGTCAAATCTGGCAGTGTTTCTACGGCTGGATGCCCTTCCTAACGCCAACCACTCCGTGAGTGTAGTGGGTGCTTTTTACGTGCCACCCGCACTGGTGGACAGACAGAGCTGGCAAACGGCCACGAACGGATGGTGCTTTTTATGTGCCACCGGCACGAGGGCCAGGCGAGGCTGGCAACGGACACGAAACGGGGCGGTGCTGGCAACGGTCGCGAAACGGAAAGTTCTCTTACATGCCACCGGCACTGGTAACACATCTGCAATTTCCATTGATCGATTTCCATTGATCGATTTCGGTATATATTTATATCATCATCATCATTTAACGATGATGATGATGATGATGATGATGATGGTGATGATATATGTATATATAATCATCATCATCATCATCATTTAATGATGATGATATATGTGTATGCGTGTGTGTGTGTGTGTGTGTGTGTGTGTGTGTGTGTGTGTTTGTTTACTCACTACCACCACTTGATAACTGGTACTAGGGCGTTTACAAAAGAGCCGAAAGAATAAATAGCAGGCTTTAACACAAAAAATAAATAGATCGGTGCAGTAGTGGCTGTGTGGTAAGTAGCCTATTTATCAACCACATGGTTCCAGGTTCAGTCCCACTGCATGGCACCTTGGGCAAGTGTCTTCTACTATAGCCTCGGGCCGACCAAAGCCTTGTGAGTGGATTTGGTAGATGGAAACTGAAAGAAGCCCGTCGTATATATATCAGTCATTTGACTGTGGCCATGCTGGAGCACCACCTTTAGACGAGCAACTCAACCCCAGGACTTATTTTTTGTAAGCCTAGTACTTATTCTATCGGTCTCTCTTGCCGAATTGCTAAGTGACGGGTATGTAAACACACCAGCAGCGGTTGTCAAGCGATGTTGGGGGGGGTGGGGAACACAGACACAAACATATGCATCATCATCATCATCATCATCATCGTTCAAACGGACGCTAAACGATGATGATGATGATGATGATGATGATGATGCATATGTTTGTGTCTGTGTTCCCCACCCCCCAACATCGCTTGACAACCGCTGCTGGTGTGTTTACATACCCGTCACTTAGCAATTCGGCAAGAGAGACCGATAGAATAAGTACTAGGCTTACAAAGAATAAGTCCTGGGGTTGAGTTGCTCGTCTAAAGGTGGTGCTCCAGCATGGCCACAGTCAAATGACTGAAACAAATAAAAGAATGACTACTGCACGTATACATACTGTATGTATATATATATATATATGTGTGTGTGTAATATATATGTGCGTGCGTATTTAAATGTATGTATCATCATCATCGTCTGTTTTCCATGCTAGCATGGGTTGGATGGTTCGACCGGGGTTTGGGAAGCAAGGAGGCTGCGTCAGGCTCCAGTCTGATCTGGCAATGTTTCTACAGCTGGATGCCCTTCCTAACACCAACCACTCCGTGAGTATAGTGGGTGGTTTTTACGTGCCAGGGGAGGCTGGCAAATGGCCACGATCGGTTGGTGCTTTTTACATGTTACCGACACGGATGCCAGTCAAGCAGTGTTGGCATCGGCCACGTTCGAATGGTGCTTTTTATGTGCCACAAGCACGGGGGTCACAACTACAATTTCCATTTGATTTTTTTATTTTGATGTTGATTTTGATGTACTTGACTCAGTAGCTCTCCTCAAGCGCAGCGTGTCACCTTATGATCCAAGGTTAGCACAGCAGGCCATCCTGCGAGCGATGAACTCACTTCATTTGTCAGGTGTTCACAAACCCATGCTAGCATGGAAAACGGACGTTAAACGATGGTGATGATGATATATATATATATATATATATATATATACTGCAAAGACCCGGGCTGCTTCCTGCACCAGTTCCGCATAGCCTCAGCCCATTCAAAGTATCTTGGATTTCAGAACAACCTGCTGTGCTTGAGGAGACCTATTGAGTCAAGTACATGAACATCGAAATAAATATCAAATGGAAATAGTAGTTGTGATACCTGTGCCGGTGGTACGTAGAAAGCACCATCCGAACGTGGCCGATGCCAGCACCGCCTTGACTGGCTTCTGTGCCAGTGGCATGTAAAAAGCACCATCCAAACGTGACCGATGCCAGTGCCGCCTCGACTGGCTTCTGTGCCGGTGGCACGTAAAAAGCACCCACTACACTCACGGAGTGGTTGGCGTTAGGAAGGGCATCCAGCTGTAGAAACACTGCCAGATCAGACTGGAGCCTGGTGCAGCCTCCTGGCTTCCCAGACCCCGATCGAACCGTCCAACCCATGGTAGCATGGAAAACGGACGTTAAACGATGATGATGATGATGATATATGTATGTATGTATATATAAACAATGATGATAATGATGATGATATATATATATCTATATGTATGTATGCATGTATTTATGTTTGTATGTGTGTATGTGTATATATGTGTATAAGTCTGTTTTGCTGTGCTGTCATAAAAATAACATCCTGTTTCAAGTTGTTAACGATAAAAAGAAAGTTGGGTTTTTGCCAATGAAAGAATTTCAAGTGAAAACTTATACAATCATTATCATCATCATCATCATCATCATCATCATCATCATCATCATCATCATCATCATCATCATCATCATCACTATCTTATTTCTTTATTTCCCACAAGGGACTACACACAGAGGGCACAAACAAGGATAGACAAAACAAACGGATTAAGTCAATTATTTCGACCCCAGTGAGTAACTGGTACTTATTTTATCGACCCCGAAAGGATGAAAAGCAAAGTCAACCTCAGCGGAATTTGAACTCAGAACGTAAAGACAGACGAAATACCTATTTCTTTACTACCCACAAGGAGCTAAACACAGATAGGACAAACAAGGACATACAAACTGATTAAGTCGATTATATCGACCCCAATGCATAACTGGTACTTAATTTATCGACCCCGAAAGGATGAAAGGCAAAGTCAACCTCGGCGGAATTTGAACTCAGAACGTAAAGACAGACGAAATACCGCTATGCATTTCGCCCAGCATGCTAACGATTCTGCCAGCTCAACGCCTTCATCACTATCTGCCTTCTATGTTAGCATGGGTTGGACAGTTTCACAGGGGGTGGTCAGCTAGAAGACTACCCCAAGTTACTGCATCTGTTTTGGCATGGTTTTTACAGCTGGATGCCCAACCTAATGTGAACCTCCCTGAAGAGTGGATTGAATGCTTTTTACATGGTATCAGCATGGGTGAGGTCAGTTTTAACATGTTTTTTACAGCTTGATGCTCTTCCAAATGCTATCCACTTTACAGTGAGGACCGGATGCACTGAGAGGACCAGCACTGGCAGGGTCACAAAGTAGCTTGCAAGACAAGGATTTTTGAGAGGGATGGGGGCATCGAAAGAGGTGATCTTGTGTCAGATGATGAAAGATTAGAGTGTGACAATGAGGCGGAAGCAGGTGTCTTGCTGTAGAGGAAGTACATGGTTACCCAGCCAGAGAGAGTGGAAGAGAGAGTGAGAGAGAGGGAGAGAGGTATCAGGAGAAAGGACAGAAAAAGATGTGAAGGAGAAACTTGCTTGAATGCAAAAGCTATTTTTTATTTTTTCGCATTCTGTTCTTGCTACTAATCAACTAAATTCCCTGCAGGAACCCCCCACCTCTCTCTCTCTTCATGTATATGTATATATATATATATATATATATATATATATATATATATATATATATATATATATATATATTCAAATGAATATGGTACTTAAGTTAAAGGCACCAGAATTTGGTATGGTATTAGCCATATAAAACAAATGGGATGATTATAATCAATATATATATATATATAAATATATATATATATAAATTAATAATAAAATATTAGGGAATAAATCCAAACTTCCAGGGAAAAATCAGATTTAGGATTGAATCCAATTTTATAGTAAAATATTATTATATTAAATTAGAGATAAAACCACTATTAGGCAAATCAAACAATTAAAAACTTAAGCCAATACATAAAATTAATTAATTTATATTATTTTAAATTATTTTAAATAATTTACTGTATATGTATATATATATATATATATATATATATATATATATATATATATATATATATATATATATATATATATATATATATACATATACAGTTGAAACATTCCTGTCACAACCTGGGACCTTGAAGACTTCTTAAATGCAAGAAAGTATACTAGTCCCCTAATATTTGATACTCAATATTTCATCTATTCAATAAGACAACCAATACTTCATTTCATTTTACTATATATACTATTTATATTATATATTCTATATCCTACATTAATATTATAAAGAATATAAATAAAACATAAAAAACAGAGTTGGAATTCCTTTGAATATATATATATATATTCCTCAATTCACAATCATACAAACCCCTTCATATATATATATATATATATAATATAAAAAAAATTATATTTATATATATATATATTTTATATTATATTAATTATTTTTATATTATTTGTTAATTATGTATTGGTTTATGTCTATCACTGTTTGTGTTGCATAATAGTGGTTTTATCTCTAATTCATATTTTATATATATATATATATATATACTAGCAGAGATACCCGGCATTGCTTGGGATTAAAATGGCATTGTTTGTATATAATATATTACAGTTGTGTTGGAACAGGTGATACGGGAAAGTGCAGCATTGTGGAGTAAATGATTAAGTGCATCATTTGTGGAGTAAATGATGGGCTAATTCAAGTAAGCGACAAGCCATGCCTGTTTGGAGTACTCCAGGCCCTAACCAGTCATGGAAATTGGGTATATGGGGTATGTGATTTTTTGAACACATCGCAAAGCTGTCAGTGAATAGACCCACTTTTGCGGCAGTTGGCGCTGTATCTAACATGACCCATCATCTGAAATATTGACACCTCCTTCAGGTTTGTTGTCCTATGTCATTCATCATCATCATCCTCATCGTTTAACGTCTGTTCTCCATGCTAGCATGGGTTGGACGGTCCGACCGGGGATCTGGGAAGCCAGAAGGCTGCACCAGGCTCCGGTCTTATCTGGCAATGTTTCTACAGCTGGATGCCCTTCCTAACGCCAACCACTCCATGAGTGTAGTGGGTGCTTTTTACGTGCCACCTGCACTGGAGCCAGGCGAGGCTGGTATCGGCCACGGTTGGATTGGTGCATTTTACGTGCCACCTGCACGGAAGCCAGTCGAGGCGGCACTGGCTTCGGCCACGATTCGGATGGTGCTTTTTACGTGCCACCGACATGGAAGCCAGTCGAGGCGGCGCTGGCATCAGCCACGATTCGGATAGTGCTTTTTATGTATCTCCAGTCCAGGGGTCCTGGCATCTGCCGGGTGCAAGTCATAGGATTGGTTCAATTTCGATTCCGATTCCGATTTCACTTGCCCCAACAGGTCTTTGCATAGGGGTTGGCATAGGTGCCTGTCGTCGGATGAGGTTCGATATTGACTTCGCTTGCCTCAATAGGTCTTTGTGTGTCCAAGGGAGGAAAGGCATGCATAAGTGGGCTGGACTCACTTGTCCTGCCTGGTCTTCTCACGCACAGCATATTTCCAAAGGTCTCGGTCGCAGGTCATTTCCTCAGTGAGACCCAAAGTTCAAAGGTCATGCTTCACCACCTCGTCCCAAGTTTTCCTGGGTCTACCTCTTCACGAAGTAAATTTGAAGGAAGTGTAGTTGTTCATTTGTGAGTAACAGGGAAGCAATGAGGTGATAGACTTGACCTTGAACTTTGAACATTGGCATAAATCCATGTTCAACTACCTCCTTAGATGCACCAAATGATGTCATTTGAAATGTAGAATTGTATTGTCTGATATTGTTCTCCATAATCCCCAAACTCCCCCAGCTGGAGCCTCATCACAGGACATGCTTTCGCATGTTAGCCTGGTAATGGGGAAGTTTACATATATCCAAAAATAACTTTTGTTGTCTCATATTCTCTACAGTAATTAAATAATATTAGTCATATTTTATGCAGGAATATAAATATTTTGAATCATGCTATTGTGGTATGCTATATTACGTCAACACATCAACACCTGAAATAGTCTTGACTCAACTCAAATCATCCCAGTTCTTGTCCTCCTGAAGATCTGGACTAAACCAAATCCTGAACAAGTTAACCAGTCTGTCCATCCAGTGCCCCACAAATTGCTGAATTGCATAGATCTGCTTCTCCAAGTGCAGGCCCTCTGATTTTCCCTGATTAATTTCTGCTCCTGTCACTGCCCTGTAGTCCCATAGAGCAATCTCTCTTTCTCTCTTTTACTTGTTTCAGTCATTTGACTGCAGCCATGCTGGAGCACCGCCTTTAGTCAAGCAAATCAACCCCGGGTCTTATTCTTTGTAAGCCCAGTACTTATTCTATCGGTCTCTTTTGCCGAACCGCTAAGTGACGGGGACATAAACATACCAGCATCGGTTGTCAAGCAATGCTAGAGGGACAAACACAGACACACAAACATATACAGACACATACATATATATATACATATATACGACAGGCTTCTTTCAGTTTCCGTCTACCAAATCCACTCACAAGGCTTTGGTCAGCCCGAGGCTATAGCAGAAGATACTTGCCCAAGATGCCACGCAGTGGGACTGAACCCAGAACCAAATGGTTGGTTAGCAAGCTACTTACCACACAGCCACTCCTGCGCCAATACTGATTACCTCAATGTGCTTGGTGTCTGATACTATATGTTTCTTTATTAGCCACACAGGGCTGAACACAGACGGGACAAATTACAAAGTAGAGCTTTTCTTTTTGGGGAGAGAAAAAAAAAAGTGGAGTAGGTTTTCGATCAAAAGGGATTGTAAAAAGGAAAGAAATAAAAAAGGAAAAAATTATCAATAGGGATCATGTATCACAGGAATGTCATGATGTAAAGTGTAAAGGGGGAAGCAGATAAGGTTTATCCGTGGAAAGAAAAGCCTATGGAAAAGACCACGGTAACCTCGGTCAATAATGTCACATGTTAACACATTTATTTGCAAGTAAGTAATTCTCTGTTTTAAAGTTTTTCACGTTCGTAGGATTATGCTCAAGGTGGTTTCATCATTCATAAGTGCCATCCTTGCTACATTCACCTATCTTTTTTTTAAACATTTGCTAGACAAAACTTGCCTCTCTACTTTCACTTTCCTTTTCAAGTGATACTTGAAGAAGTTGGTGAGAGATTGACTAGAGAGGGAAGTGTTCATCTCTAATCCTTTCAGACACATCCACTAGATACATTCTTGCGCCATCTGATACTATTATAGTAACATTGTCAACACATGCCAACCCAAATCTTTCAGGTCTTACTTCACATAGGATGCCCCTTAAAGTCTCTATTTTCCAAAGAAGCAGCCCCAGAATCAGTATATATGGAAGTGAAAGGAAACAATCTTGGTGGACTAAGTGCATGGTACTGAACATTTCCAATAAATGGCCATTTACTCTGGCCATCAAACAGATGTCATAGCACAATGTGACAACTCAGTCATTGAGGACAGGACCAAAACTGTCTACTGTGAGAACAGCCATTAGGTATTGGTGGCAAATTCTATTAAAGGAACTTAACTCTATACTCTTTTACTCTTTTACTTGTTTCAGTCATTTGACTGTGGCCATGCTGGAGCACCGCCTTTAGTCGATTGAGCAAATCGATCCCAGGACTTATTCTTTGTAAGCCTAGTACTTATTCTATCAGTCTCTTTTGCCGAACCGATAAGTTACGGGGACGTAAACACACCAGCATCAGTTGTCAAGCGATGTTTGGGAGACAAACACAGACACACAAACATATACACACATGCATACATAAATATATACATACATATATATATATATAATATATATATATATATATAATATATATATATATATATATATACACACACATATATACGACGGGCTTCTTTCAGTTTCTGTCAACCAAATCCACTCACAAGGCTTTGGTCGGCTCGAAGCTATAGTAGATGACACTTGCCCAAGGTGACATGCAGTGGGACTGAACCCTGAACCGTGTAGTTGGTAAGCAAGCTACTTACTACACAGCCACACCTACACCTAAATCTATGCTGATTTCCATTTCAAAGATCTAGGCAGAAGGATGTTATACGCTACAGGGTGGTCTATATGCGAACAACAAATTCATTATCATTGACAAAGAGTGGCTTCCAGGCGATGATTGCATTATGGAAATCCTGAGTTAGTTGTCTTTGCAACCTGTAGCAGAGAAAAAAACTGATGTTTGGTGTACAACCTTGGAGCCCTAATTCTTCCCTGATTCTGAAAGGACTTCATGAGTCCCTGATGACTTTCTATTTTTCGACTGTGTTTTCTGTGGTTGGAATCCTGCACAGTTCTGTTAATTCCTGATGGTTGTGAGAAGTGATCCATTTCTGGATTATATCGAAGGTGGCATTGATGAGAGCCTGAAAATGTTCCAACAATTACTTCAGCGTGAGCACCTTGTCTGTAGAGAATAATCTTCCACCTGCAGTGCACATATTTGGTGTGGAGGGCCTCATACCACTTTTACAGTTTCATAAAGTCAATCAAATAAATTAACCCCAGGACTTACTTTTAACTCAGCTACTTATTCTATCAAATTCTTTTGTCAAACTTCTAAGTCATCATCATTGTTCGACCATGGTTGAGACAATGGAATTTACTATGTAACGCCAGACCTCACGGTCCATCATAGCATTACGGAGGTCCTGTTGCTGGATGCCTGTATCCCTGGCGATTACATCAGGGTAGGAGAGTGTGCGCCCTCTGGTATTGCGAGCAGATGGCTTCCAGAGGAGAACAGTAGAAATTACCTCATTTTCAGCTCTACAACAATATCCAGCAACAATATCAAGAGATGATACAGGTGGTAATTTCCCATATATTTGTACTTTGGTCAGATGATGCTTCCATGAGAAATTTTGAGCTCTCATAAGGAGGCGAGTGTAAGTTCCATCCAACCGCCTCTCAAGCTTCTTTGATAACGTCCAGGTTTCTGAGCCATATAGTAGAATTGGTTCGACTGTGGCTGTGAAGATTTTAAGTTTGAAATCTCTACTTAGATTTGATGACCAGATCTTATGCATATCATTACAGGCTGACCAGGCCATACCCTTTCTAGTTAGAAAATCTTTCTCAGATGATGATATGTAGGACCCAAGATATTTATAATCAGAAACCATATTTAAGAGTGTATTGTTGAGAGTATGGATGATGAAATCACTGTTGGACAGGCACTTGTTTACATATTTAGTCTTGGACTCACTGAGGACCTCTAAGTTGCAAAGACATAAACAAGCTAACGCTGGCTGTCATGTAGGGGACAAATACAAATACACCCATATACACAGGCACACATACAATGAGCTTCCATACAATTTCTCAACCAAGTTCCCTCACAATATAGTAAAACACACTTGCCCAAAGTGCCTCGCACTGGGATTGAACCCAGAACCATGCAGTTTGATAGGCAAGGTTCTTGTCTGTGCTTCTTCACACAGCCATGCCTATGCCTATATATACATATAGAATGGATATACATTGATATATACAGACGCGTGTGTGTGTGTGTGTTTGCTTGTGACAAGCCAGGAAGAGGTCGAAACTCACATTTCAGAGTTCTTCGCTTTGAAACCAAAAGCGTTTTACATTGATGGGATTAAAAAGCTTGTAAATAGATGGAAGGAAGTCTTAAATAATCAGGGAAAGTACATTGATGATTAAATTTCAATTAAATATAACATTTGATCACTTGTTTTCTTTCTTCAAAATTCGGACAGAACTTATGGGATGACCTAATATATATTCATACATACATACATACTTACATTTATATATATTGAGGTTATGAGAGGTAATGGTGTCAAGAAGACCCAAAGGTGTCAGGTAATGCTGAGTAAGTGCTATGGACAGACTATAAGCTCCAGGTTTGGTGATTATGCAAATGAGGAGTCGAATGTAGGTCATATAGTAGGTCAACAGCAGTAATTTTATTCAGCTGAATACACGTCATTGATTGGTTGAAATTACCGAAATACGACAACTTTAACAAAAAATAACTTCCAAAATACAGAATTTTCTCAACAACACCAAGAGTAAAAGATGTTTTATGTGACACATTCTACTAGTATACGAAGTTTGAAAGTGTTTAGTTACAAAAGATAATTTTTTAAATCTGTCGGTCAAAATACCATACTAATTCCATATTTTTTGACGAGTATATTTGTATATTTATCTACTAAAATTGATTATGTCACTGAATATATAAAATTTAGATAGGTAGTGACGTCATCAATTTTAGTAGATTAATATACTTGTTTTTACGTCAAGTTTTTTATCCTCTAAATTTTAAATTTCGTTTATATAGGCGCAGGAGTGGCTGTGTGGTAAGTAGCTTGCTAACCAACCACATGGTTCCAGGTTCAGTCCCACTGCATGGCATCTTGGGCAAGTGTCTTCTGCTATAGCCCTGGGCCGACCAATGCCTTGCGAGGGGATTTGGTAGACGGAAACTGAAAGAAGCCTGTCGTATATATGTATATATATATATAAGTGTGTGTGTATATGTTTGTGTATCTGTGTTTGTCCTCCTAGCATTGCTTGACAACCGATGCTGGTGTGTTTACGTCCCCGTCACTTAGCGGTTCGGCAAAAGAGACCGATAGAATAAGTACTGGGCTTACAAAGAATAAGTCCTGCGGTCGATTTGCTCGACTAAAGGCGGTGCTCCAGCATGGTCGCAGTCAAATGACTGAAACAAGTAAAAGAGTAAGTGCGCCCAACAATAATTTTTTTAATTAAATTCCGGAAATCCTTCGAAATTGCTAAATGACGTTATTCACTTATACGACCTTCCCTTATAACACAGATAAAAAGGTTGGGCTGAAAAAGAGTGTAAATAACTTCACCTTTTCACACCGACATTCAAGATTGTCTAAATCCCCAAGTAAGAATTTATCAAGTAGTTAGCGTGAAAAACCTCATAAGAGAAACAACCATCAATTTTTCTCTTAAATATATTTATTTATATTATATAGAGGGCATCACTATACATGAATGCC
>NC_042999.1:14557173-14559741 GCF_006345805.1 Octopus sinensis | reverse complement strand
CTATACAAAATATATGTTTTCAAAAACAATTCCCCTACAGCCATATATATTATATATATATTATATATATATATATACACACACACACATACAGACACCAAATATGTATGTATGCATAAACCACATACATACACCAAATTAAAGACAGAACATGAACATACACAAATACATAAATACATGCTAAATAATAAGTACAGAGAGATAGGATCTATATAGATGACAGGTATAAGTGATCAAAATTGAAATCAAATATAAAGCCACAATAAAAATATCATCAATATTTCATAAATATAAGGTTTCCTATGTGTATGTAATCTGTATTTATGTGTTAATCTATATTAGTGTTGCTATATAATAGAGTCTTATTGGAGGAGAACTACAGATATGATACAATTAAATTATTGTATTCATTGAACGTTTTCGATAATAGTTGCCGTCTGATTACTTGTGTTTAATATATGTTTCCACATGAATATAGATAGACAGATAAAGTGTATATATATATATATAATATATTATATATAATAATAATATGCATAATATAAATACACACATATACATACATATATACACACACATATACACACATATATACCAACGCATATACATACCTACACACACACATATATATATGTACATACACAGACAGATTTTATTGATGTATGCATAAGCAGACATACTCAAACATAAACATATATAATATAATAATATATGTCTGTCTATCAACTTTTCTATGTATTGTCTGCACACATGCGTATTTTTATAGACATATATGTTTGTGAGTATGTTATATATATATATATATACATATAAGTGTATATATATACACAACATACATACACAATGTCTTTAAAGGGATCTCCTCTGGACAAAGTACCACAGCTTCACAGCTTTTACTAATGCCCATAGATTAAGTATGCATACTAATAATGTCTATATATCTCACATGTAGTATGTGTATAGCATGTATATTCATTCATATATATACATACACATGATACACATTACATTGTATCTGTGTATGTGTGTGTCATGTATGTATATATGTATATATATTATATAGTATATATATATATATGTGCATGTGTTATATTTCAGCAAACACACACACATATATATACACACGCACATACACATTCACATGTGTATGCCTATGTATTCATGTGTGTGTGTGTGTGTGTGAGTGTCCATGTATATATGTATGTAAATATATATATATGCATATATATATATATGTGTGTATGTGTGTGAGTGTCCATGTATATATGTATGTATATATATGTGTGTGTGTGTTATATTTTCACACAAACACAAATATATACCCTCACACATACCCATACCTATACACATAAAATTAATGCGCTGCTGTGTATATGTGTAGCACATCCTACTTTCATGTTTTATTTCTTGACATTAGTTAGCCAGCTTCAAAAACCAAACATCATTTGCAAGTATTATTAAAGGATGTGTTTTACAGCATGATGTCCGATTTAATGCCAAACCCTCAACTGTGAAACAGCAACAGAGTATATATATTCTACATCAAGGTACAGGTTGGAGTAAGTAGATTAAGTAAATAAGATGCAGTCATAAAGAAATACTTCCGACAAAATCTTAAGCATTCGCTGCTATAAAATTCTCACAAAATAAGCAAATCATGATACCAGTGTACACAAGATCCATCATAGATTTTGCCAACCTTATCTGAAGCTCCCCAACTTACCTGGCTATGATATAACGATGTGTTATAAGCCATCCAGAACAGTGTTCTTTATGTTGTAACTGTCTTACGCCCATAGATTAACCACCTCCGCAATGAAATGTAAATACTGCATCTGAAATGCCTTTTAGCTGTATTAAACGTATAGGCACAGCCATATATCACCATCCTTGTTTAACATCCATGTCCCATGCTGGGATAGAGGTGTTTGTGTGTGTGTGCATACATATATATTTCTTTACTACCCACAGGGGCTAAACACAGAGGGAACAAACAGGGACAGATAAACGGATTAAGTCGATTACATCGGCCCCAGTGCATAACTGGTACTTAATTCATTGACCCCGAAAGGATGAAAGGCAAAGTCAACCTCAGCAGAATTTGAACTCAGAACGTAACGGCAGACGAAATACCTATTTCTTTACTACCCACAAGGGGCTAAACACAGAGGGGACAAACAAGGACAGATAAACGGATTAAGTCGATTACATCGGCTCCAGTGCATAACTGGTACTTAATTTATCGACCTCGAAAGGATGAAAGGCAAAGTTGACCTCGGCGGAATTTGAACTCAGAACGTAACGGCAGACGAAATACGGCTACACATTTCACCCGGCGTGCTAATGTTTCTGCCAGCTCGCCGCCACTGTGCATACATACATGTGTGTTAAGTCATGGCTAAGTGGTAAGGAGTTTGTTTCCCAACCACATTGTTCTGGGTTCAATGCCACTATTGGAACCTTGGGCAACTGTCTTCTGCTATAGTGAGTGGATTTGGAAGACAAAAGCTGAAAGAAGCCTGTTGTATATAATAATGATAATGAAATTATTGTATACAGTGCTCAGGT
>NC_042999.1:14494673-14552173 GCF_006345805.1 Octopus sinensis | reverse complement strand
AATTATTATTATAATTATTATTAATGGTAGAATCATTACTGTAGCAAGCATAATGCTTAGTGGCATTTCTTCCCGCTTTACCTTCTGAGTTCAAATTCCACCTGCCAAAACAACTTTGCCTTTCAGCCTTTTGAGGTCAATAAATTAAGAACCTGTGAAACACTGGGGTCGATGTAATCAACTAATCCCCCACCCCCATATTTCAGGCCTTGTGCCTGTCTGTGTATTGTCCTCCTCATCCTTTACCCTTGTGGAAAATAAATGAAATCATTATTATTATTATTATTATTAGTGAGTTGGCAGAATTGTTGGAACATTGGAGAAAATCCTCTGTGGTATTTCTTCTGGCTCTTTGTGTTTTGAGTTCAAATCCTGACAAAACAACTTTGTGTTTCATCCTCCAGAGTAAATAAAATACTAGTTAAATACTAAGATCAGTGTAATCAGCCTCCCCCTCCCCTCAAAATTTCTGACCTTATGCTAGACTTAGAAAGAATTAATATTATAATCAATGAGGAAGAAAGCAGTTGCAGAATGAGATGGATAATAAATATAATGCCATGAAGTATTTAGTTAGGTTCTTGGACATTGTCAGATCAAATCTCACAGAGGCCAACTCTACCTTCTATTCTTCTTGGAGTCGATAAAAGACACACCAACAAAGAACTGGGATTGAATCAAACAACTGCACTCTTGTGACTTTGTGCCAAAGATAGAATCAAATTATTATTAGATCTGTCATACTGCCAAAGATTACACTGTCTTTGAATTTGTTACTGTCACATTCCTGGCAAAAATATCTGTCAATTCCTTTCAGGTTGTCCTTTGTTGTATTGTTAGGTGTGTTTGTACAAGAAGAAAAAAGAGAAAGGGGGAAAAAAAACTGTTTTTCTTTTTTGTTGGCTTCAAACAGAACGCAGAGAAGAGATTGAGAGAGAGACAGAGACAGAGGGAGAGAGAGAGAAGTGTCAAAATTATCTCAGCTAACTGCTGACACAAAGATTACTTTATTCAAAATAGGCACCAATCTTCCTTGATTACAAAATGCTTCTAACTTGTTTAGATTCTGTTAAGTTCTGACTGAATGGACTTATGATAAAATGTGTTCCAGTTATGATTCCCCCCACTCTTTTTGTATATCTAAGATTATGTTATCCAGTTTGTCCATCTTTTGGAGATGATGAAGAGAGTTGATATGAAGAAGTTTCAACTGATATTTCTAGCAGGCCAAACAACCATGTAGTGGCTTGTAAAAAAAAAAAAAAAATATCTAATAAAAGAAACTTTGCTCCTAATCTCTGTACATAAAAAATGGTTGGCTGGTTGGTTTCTCCAGTTATGCTTTATAGAGAGAGGGGGAGAGCAAGTAAAAGAGAGCTACAGAGAGTGTTAACATGAGAGGTGGAGGATGAATTCACATGCTTTGTAGACAATGAATAAAGAATGCCACACACACACACGCAGCGAAAAATCATAGTAGCAGAGGAGAAGGAGGAGGAGAAGAGATTGTAAGTGAGAGAGTGGTTATGGGAGGAGTTAAACAAATGAGAAATTTGCTTTATTTCATTTAATTTTAAAGAAATAAATGTTTCTTTTGAAAATTAATATTCATTTCATCATTTTGTATAAGCACCAAGAAATTTGATAAAAAAAGAAATTTAACCATTCCATTGTATGCCATATTTCCTGATTTATACCAATGGTGACAAAAATAAACTTTCAAAGTTACCCATCATATGATGGGTAACACTTTAGGATATATATATATATATATATATATTATTTCTTTACTGCCCACAAGGGGCTAAACACAGAGGGGACAAACAAGGACAGACAAACGGATTAAGTCGATTACATCGACCCCAGTGCGTAACTGGTACTTAATTTATCAACCTCGAAAGGATGAAAGGAAAAGTCGACCTCAGTGTAATTTGAACCCAGAATGTAACGGCAGATGAAATACAGCTATGCATTTCGCCCGGCATGCTAACATTTCTGCCAGCTCGCCGCCTTCATATATATATATATATATCATCATCATAATCATTTAACATCTGTTTTCCATTTTTCCATTCTGGCATGGGTTGGACAGTTTGACAGGAGCTGATGAGCCAGGGGCTGTACCAAGATCGAATTATCTGTTTCAGCATGGTTTCCACAGCTGGATAATGCCAAACACTTTACAGACCATATTGGATGCTTTTAAAGCAACACCAGCACAGGTGCTGTTTATGTGGCACCAGCAGAGGAGCTTTTTATATGCCACCAGCAGGGTTGCCAAGTAGCTTACAAAACAGGTGTCTCAACTTGGAATCGAGGGAAGTGGTTGTGTGCTAGACAAGAAGTTAGAGCATAATAGAGGAACAGAGATAGTTCTACTATAGAGGAGATACTTGGCTATCCCAGTAGGACAAGGAATGAAAGGTATATATGACTCTCGTTGCTCACATGTGACCAATGGCCATCCATCTTTCTTTCTTCCACTTCCTTCCTAAAAACAAGGCGTGCTTTTATCTGTCTCTTCTCAAAGGTCATTTTTCCAGCATTCACCACTTCACATCATCTTGGCTTAACAGCCCTCAGCATTTTCTTTTACTGTTTTGTTCTCAATGTTCTGTTTTTGTTACCATTTTCACCCTCGGCAAAAAATCCAAAATTTTATTTAATTTGCTTTGCAGGAAGGACTGTTTTATCAAAGTCGCGTCTTGTTCTTCCCTTCGAAATGCAGAGTAGATGAAACAGGGACAACTGATGAAGAGAATATTCTTTATATTGCATGTTTCATTTCTCATTTTGTCATGTACCCATATATGCATGTATATATATACATATATATATGTAGGTATGTGCATATATGCATATATTTATATATATATATATATATATATATATATATATATATAATATATATATATATATATATATAGATAAATAGATAGATAAATAGATAGATAAATAGATAGATAGATAGATAGATAGATAGATAGATAGATAGATAGATAGATAGATAGATAGAAAGATAGTTAGCTAGTGCATAACTCCTTGGATAAAGTCTAAGCCATAGAATGAAATTTTGGACTTGAAGATAAAAAATGAAACTATACATGATACAATAAATAACATGAGTGTGAGCATGTGTGTCTTGCTTACATTTTTATATTGAGTCGACTGAAAAGTCAAATGGTCAAAGTCAAATTCCTACTATAGGAATATATCGATAGTTTTTCATAACTTTCCGGGACAAGCGGTAGCTAATCTATAGATTTCATTCTGTAAGGTTATTGATCTGTGACATAAATTAGTAATTATTATTATTTAAGCCAAATAGTTGAAACAGAATACTGTTTAGGTAATGGAAGAGTAGAAAGAATATAACCAGTTAAACTGCAAGAGAATGGTGCTTGAAATATATCACTATATTAGGGAATCAAAATTTTTTTTTACAGAATTTATAGCAGCAAGGAAATATAATAGTATAGATTTTTATAAGGAATGTGTCAAAGAGCAGAGGAATCGGTCAAATAGAGTAGTACAGCAGCCATAAAACATTGTTTTAAGGAAACGGTATAAGAGAATAATTTAACTGGGTATAAGAACTGTACACTGAGGAATTCTTCCAAGGTCCATACTGCAAAAAAAAATAATCTATAATAAAACCCAGAATCACTTAATACAGAAACACGAAAATTAGGAAGCTAGACATATAATAAAAAAATCAGTAAATAAAGTAAGAATTATAGGAAAAATATAATGCCAAGGATAATTTTCCTTTTCTTTCTTTGCTTGTCTCATTTATTTTCTTATCTTATTGTAACAGTTTTCATACTGATGCAGTGCTAAAGAACCGGCCAAACTTATTTCCCGGACAACTTCATAACAGACACATTAACTGAGGTCAGTGATTAGAAAGTCTGAACCATTTACTCAGCGCGTGGCTATGTGTGTGCATGCATGCCTGTACGTGTGTGTGTGTGTGTGTATGTATATATATATATATATATTATATATATATATATATATACATATATATATATATACATGTATTATATATATGTGTGTGTAAATGTGTATATACATACACACATATATTTTTTATGTCTTTTTATATATATATATACACACACACTCACAAAAATATATATGTATACATATTTACATATACATACATATATATATATATATATATGTACACATACATTATACACATACACACGCACATATATATATACACACACATATACATATATATACACACACATACATATATATACACACACACATACATACATATATATACACACACATACATACATATATATATACACACACATACATATATATACACACATACATATATATATACACACACACACACCACACACACACACATATATATATATATATACACACACATACATATTGTTGATTTTGTATTTTAAGCTTCCTTTTTTTTTTCGTTCTCCAATACCAATACAATGCCGGATTAAGTTTTATAAACTGGCACCATACCAGACAGCTAAATTTTGCTTGTGGCTATTAATTGAGATTAAAACTCCTTGTAGTCTGGTAGTAGAGACCATACTTACAACTCTAATGAGCATGTTGAGTATTTTACTATCCCCCAATATTTACATTCTACATTTATATTTTACAATCCGTTTCAGACTTCAATGCCAAGCATTTCGGTTTACTGTTAGAAAACAAGAAAAAAAAACCCCCAACAAAAAACAAAAAAATCTGACAACTGTGTCTTGATAATTTTTGCAATACCAGGCGGGATTACTGTTTCGAAATCACATTATACCTTCTCCTGTCAGTTCAATCACTGGCAATCAGAATCAAGTTCAATACCCTATTAAGTGTTGTGTAAGTATGAAAAATAAATACAAAGAATCAAATACATATATGTATATATATATTTGATTCTTTGTATTTATATATATATATACATATATATTTGATTCTTTGTATTTATATATATATATATATTTTTGATTCTTTGTATTTATATATATATATATATATATATATATTTGATTCTTTGGATTTATATATATATATATTATATATATATATTTGATTCTTTGTATTTATATATATATATATATATATATGTTTGATTCTTTGTATTTATATATATATATTTGATTCTTTGTATTTATATATATATATTTGATTCTTTGTATTTATATATATATAATATATATATATATATATATATATATACATATATGTATGTATATATTATAAATGAATGCAGAAAAGTAAACCAAAATTAATCAGCTTACTTACTGCTCCACAGTAAATCTAACCAGAATGAAATGTTTTGGAGAATAAGCAATGTTAGAAACTTCAACTTGTGTTTGACATTTGTAGGAGGTACATGTAAACCTTCAGAAGCAGAATGATGCAACAGTCAAGAAGGAGAGAGAGAAAGAAAGAAAGGAAGAAAGAGAGAGAGCGAGAGACAGACAGACAGACAGGCAGGCAGACAGACTGAGGGAGAGTAGCAGATGACAAAAATATCTTTCAGCAGCTTTCAGCTGTTTATTTGTTTCAGAAGGTAGGTAAGTATCTGTAGAGAACATTATATAGTCATAACATTAATGTAGCTGAGATCATTATGAATATCATTATTATTGCATACAAATATAGGCATAAGCACAGTTGTGCGGTTAAGTAGTTTACTTCCGAATGCCATCGTTGTGAGTTCAGTCCCAGGGTGTGGCATCTTGGGCAAGTGTCTTCTACTAAAGCCTCTACCCATCCAAAGCTTTGTGAATGGAATTAGTAGACAGAAACTGAAAGAAGCTTATTGCAACCTCACCTGTTTTCAAGCAAGGTAATATTTCCTCATGGCCATGTTTATGCAGAAGATTAGAAATTAAGGAGATTACTTATACGACAGTGCCATTCCCTTACAACTATCACACGATGTCAAGACAAAGAGGCAAATCTAAAGAAGAAAAAAACACACACACAAAGGGCTTGCTTATTTCAGTTTCAATTAACCGAATCTAGTTACAAGGCTTTGGTTATCCTGGGGCTGTAGTAGAAGATACCTGCCCAAGGTGCCATACTGAGGGACTAAACTCAAAACCATGTGGTTGGGAAGCAACTTCTTACCACATAGCTAGACCTGCTTCCATCCATCCATCCATATGTATATATATATATTATATATATATATATATTATATATATATATATATATATATATATATGTATGTGTGTGTGTGTGTGCTGGTGGCATGTAAAATGCACCATCCAAATGTGGCTGATGCCAGTGCCGCCTTGACTGGCTTCCGTGCTGGTGGCACGTAAAAAGCACCAACTGATCGTGGCCATTGCCAGCCCCGCCTGGCATGTAAAAAGCACCCACTACACTCACGGAGTGGTTGGCGTCAGGAAGGGCATCCAGCTGTAGAAATACTGCCAGATCAGACTGGAGCCTGGTGCAGCCTCCTAGTTTCCTAGACCCCGGTCGAACCATCCAACCCATGCTAGCATGGAAAACGGACGTTAAACGATGATGATGATGATATTTTTTTTTTTTTTTTTTTTTTACTTGTTTCAGTCATTTGACTGCGGCCATGCTGGAGCACCGCCTGTAATCGAGCAACTCGAGCCCGGGACTTATTCTTTTGTAAGCCCAGTACTTATTCTATCGGTCTCTTTTGCCGAAACGCTAAGTAACGGGGACATAAACACACCAGCATCGGTTGTCAAGCAATGCTAGGGGGACAAACACAGACACAAACACACACACGCATATATATATATATACATATATACGACGGGCTTCTTTCAGTTTCCCTCTACCAAATCCACTCACAAGGCTTTGGTCGGCCCGAGGCTATAGTAGAAGACACTTGCCCAAGGTGCCATGCAGTGGGACTGAACCCGGAACCATGTGGTTGGTAAACAAGCTACTTACCACACAGCCACTCCTGCGCCTATATATATATGTATATATATATACATATATATATATATATATACACATATATACATACACACACATATTGTATTGTGTTGTAGTAGGGGATTTGTAATTAGTCATGTTGGAAAAATATCAAAAACACATATGTTGGTGTACAGAGGAGAACTATCATGACACAATGGATGAAGAAATGAAAGGAAAGACAGAATGAAGAGAGAATTATACTGTAAATACAAATGAATTTTACTCTGTTGTAAGAGAGCTTCAGAAATCCAATCATGTCATGCCAAAATTGCACAATAGAGAAGAATAATATGAAACGTTCACCTTCCTTTTCTAATCACCGAGAGAGAGAGAGAGAGAGAGAGAGAGAGAGAGGTTGGGGGGGTTGAATAGGATTTGAATATGATTGGGATTAAAATAACTGAAATTCTCTCTGTAAATTGTTAAGAGCAATATAATAAATATCAAAGAAGCCAGGTTTGAAGAATTATAAGAATTCTGCCGATAAATGGATTCATGTGGCTAGTAAGATGTGTACACAGCTGAAACAGTGTGTCTAATAAAAAGTTTTCTTTATATTCAATAATTCCGTCAATAAAAGCTAAGCTGAACAACATGGAAGCTAGAAGTGTTGTTCACTTTAATAGAGAACTTAGAGAATATTTTTTTGGTCAAAGGCGAATTAATGTTACCTTATCTGTTGCGAATATAATAGAAGGGAAAATTTACAAAGCCAAATCTCATCTCCCTTAGATAGCATCTTACTGTCTTTAAAAAACAGTGGGGGAAGCATTACATTGGATAATGAAGTTATATAAATAAGACAGGGTGGCTATAACAGGAAGGCCTTTTGTTTAAAGGTTTTCTCAATCAGGACCAACCTAGGGTTAAACAACATGCCATAGCTCCCCATAGTGTAATAGTCCAAGAAGTACATCGATACCATAATTCAGCTAGCTTAAATTTTCAGTATATCCAACTGAAGCAGTATTAAATTAAAATAGCTATCTGTGTATCATATTTAATGTATATACACCATTGATAGGCCAGTTACTGTAGTATTCATCCTGAAATAACATCTTTTATGGATATACTGTTTTAAAAACACATACACATCATTGAGAAGGCTCCAAAAGGCTGAAATACATCTAGTGTTATTACAGGCTGCTGCTGCTGGGGCAAGTTTTCATCTTCCTCAGATATTTAATGTGTTTTTAACACAGTACATCAATAACATGTTTTATCAGGACGAATACTACAGCAATTAGCTTATCAACATGTATATATATATATATGAAGTGTGATACATAGATGACCACCTTAACTTTTTTCCCCCTTTCTTTAATCCTATTTTGTAAGATATATCAAAGAATGTAAAACATATCCAAAGAATGTTAAATACATTATGTAAAAAATATGTTAAAAGTTATGCAAAATTTATTAAAATATCTAAAGTGTCTTAAACATCAAAAGATACAAGACATAATTTACATCACTAGATATATATCAAAAACAAATTGTGTTTTAACGAACATATGTATTATTAATAATCTATGAGAGTCTAACAAAATATGTTTTGCTTCATTTGAAGATGTGTCAGAGGCTAGTTAGTAGAGTGTCCTCTACACACACACACACACACACACACACACACACACACATACATACACACAGGAGGCACATGGCCTAGTGGTTAGAGCAGCGGACTTGTAGCCGAGGGATCGCGGGTTCGAATCTCAGACCGGGAGATGTGTGTGTTTATGAGTGAAACACCTAAGCTCCACGCGACTCCGGCAGAAGGTAATGGTGAACTTCTGCTGACTCTTTTGCCACAACTTTCTCTCACTCTTTCCTCCTGCATCTTGCAGCTCACCTGCGACGGCCCGGCGTCCTGTCCATGTGGGGAACCTATATGCCAAGGAAACCGAGAAACCAGCCCTTATGAGCCAGGCATGGCTTGAGAAGGAACAAGCAACACATACACACACACACATTACAAATTAAAAGAAGTTCAAGTAATGTAAGCATTATTAGTCACACGTACATCAATGTATGTGTTTAGTTTACACAGCAAATTTGCTGCAGGATGACATCCAAGGAGAGCTCTCAAAATGACACGAGAGCTTTCTCTGGATGCTATCCCTGCAATAAATTTGGCGTAAAAGCAAAACACATATCTATATATGTGAAACTGATAAGAGAGACACATATAAATAGAGAGAGATGGGTAGAGAGACAAACAGCCTGGCAGCAAGACAGACACATTAATAGGAGCAAAGTGATAGGGGAGGTGACAGGAGATACAATGGTGATATTGGTGGTGGTGGTGGTGGTGATAGAGGTGACATTCTTGTTACAAATCAGTCCCTGACATGTCTTTAAGTGAAACAAAATATATTTTGTTGAACTTATAGTTTTTTAATAAAACATTGACACATATAGGCGTAGGAGTGGCTGTGCGGTAAGTAGTTTGCTTACCAACCACATGGTTCTGGGTTCAGTCCCACTGTGTGGCACCTTGGGCAAGCGTCTCCTACTATAGCCTCAGGCTGACCAAAGCCTTGTGAGTGGAAACTGAAAGAAGCCCGTCGTATATATGTATATGTTTGTGTGTCTGTGTTTGTCCCCCCCCCAACATCGATTGACAACCAATGTTGGTGTGTTTATGTCCCCGTAACTTAGTGGTTCGGCAAAAGAGACCGATAGAATAAGTACTAGGCTTACAAAGAATAAGTCCTGGGGTCGATTTGCTCGACTAAAGCCGGTGCTCCAGCATGGCCACAGTCAAATGACTGAAACAAGTAAAAGAGAGAGTAAAGAGTAAAAGCACTGAGTTCACCATTCCAAGTGGCCTGACCATGTTCCAGTGAATGTGTTAAACCAAGACTTACCGATTTATCGAATATATTCATTTTTCAATATTTGCCTACAACACTGATCAGACTTTCAGCTAGTAAACTATCTGCCATTTCTTTCTTTTTTTTTTTTTTTTTTTTTTCATAAATTTTAAAATAATTTACTGTTGCCATCATAATAATAAAAAAGAATAGATCTAAAAATCAATTTCTTTTTAAATAATTTACACTCCTATTCTTTAGGTAAATTTAAAAAATCTTTTTCTGTTAATTTATAAATGAAGCCTAATATTTTTAGATTGGATATAAATAATTTTGTCTGTCTCTTTTCTTACACATACTGACAAGGATTAGACTGAGGCCATGCTGGGACACGACCTTAAAAATTTTTAGTAGAATGAATTGACCCCAAAACCTCTCTATTTTGTAAAGCGTGATACTTATTATATTGGTCTCTTTTGCCAAACCTCTAAGTAACAAGGATGTAAACACACCAACACCGGTTGTCAAGTGGTGCTGGGGGACAAACAGAAAGGCACACATACACATGGATGGATACATACATACAATGATCTTCTTTGCAGTTTCCATTTACCAAATCCACTCACAAGGATTTTGGTTGGCCTGAGGTAAAGTAGAAGACACTTGCTCAAGGTGTCGTATAATGGAAGTAAATCTGGAACCAGGTTGTTGTTAGGCAAACTTCTTTCTAGACAGCTACACAGGCACCTACTGCTCAAATTCCCTTCAATCATACCTTATTGTACTGTCATAGAAAAAGGATACATTGATAAAAGAATTCCTAAAAAGACAGGATGGTCATTGCTGGAATGCCTTTGACCATAAGGCTGCTCTATTACAAATCTGGAAACTAACAACAATGGTATAATTTTCTAGATTTTATTTTCTATAGTCACAAGTATGGTTGTGTAGTTAAGAAGCTTGTTTTGTTACTACATGGTTTCAGGTTCAGTCCCACTGTATGACATCTTGAGCAAGTATCTTTTTTCCATAGTTTCTGACTCATCCAATACCTTGAGACTGAATTTGTTAAACAAACTGTGAGAGGGCCTCTGTGTGTATGTGTGTATGTGTGTGTGTGTGGTGTGTGTGTGTGTGTATGTGTTTGTCTTCCACCTCTCACCACCATTTGAACAGATGGTATTGGTTTGTTTACATCCATATAACTTAATAGTTCTGCAAAAGAAACCAATGGAATAAAAACCAGACTTTAAAAAATAATTTTAAAAAAAATGAATATTTGGGCCAATTTATTTGACTAAACCCTTCAAAGTGGTGCCCCAGCATGGCCACAATCCAATGAGTGAAACAAGTAAACGATAAAAGTTGTTAACAATAGCTGATTCGTTATCCAAATGCAGACATTTAGAATCAAAGGTTTGAGCGTATGTTTTCCCTGCCAGACATCAAAAGCTCTGCCACGTGGGAGTGGCATTTGTATTATTTAGCTAATAAGCCTGACCGTAGTAAAATACCTTGCTGAAGAACTACACAAAAGCAATATGCTCATAGCAAGATTTCAATGCAGAATCTAACCAACCTAATGAATGCAGCGCATTATAGAAAACAACAACTCTTCTAAAACTGCTAGAGAATACACATAACATATACATATATATATATATATAATATATATATAATATATATATATATATGTATATATATATATCATAATATATAGTAAAAGGAACTAATGAATGTGAAACATAACATGAAAACAACAAGATATTTTCCTGTAATCAAATATAAGCATTTGTTTCATAGTACGGTGTTGATTTAAACATAATGAACAGTTAATATCCACTGTGAAAAATTATTTAGCATTGGCTGATACAACTGAATGAGAAGGCAGACAGACACTGCCCTGTGCAACCTATAATTACCAAAACTAATTTCATCAAAGCAGTCAAAATTCCATACCAACCTATAATTTTCATTCCAGCCCCAGAGTTTTGTCAACAATGATTTTATAAATTTCCTGTCCCTAGGTTCAGTGAAGCAGTTTCTCAGCCATTAATTTGAGTAGGTTTTTTTTTGGTTTTTGCAGATATTTACACAGTGTAACACAGTTCTTTGACTGAACTTTAAAAGTACACACACACACACACACACACACATACGGATATATACACACATGCACACATATGGATATACACATGAACACATGTACATATATACATACACATATATAGATTTATACACACACACACACATATATACACACGCACACACACATTTACATGCACACATGTACATATATACATACACACATACATATATACTCACATATATAGATTTACATACACACACACATATTTACATGCACACATACATATGCATACATACACACATGTACATATATACATACACACATACATATATACTCACATATATAGATTTACATATACACACACACACGCACACACACATATTTACATGCACACATGCATATGCATACATACACACATGTACATATATACATACACACATACATATATACTCACGTATATAGATTTACATATACACACACACATATATACACACACACACATTCCCATACAAATATACATACATGAGTATGTATATAGGTAGATGGGTACATGTAGTACATATATACATGTACACAGACACTCACACACACATATTTACATACATATATATACACACAGACAAATCATTATGTTTGTTTCATTTAGTAGAATAACAAAATATATCAGTTCTGAAAATTTTCTACTTTCTTCCAATTGCCATTGCTACAAACCATATTCCAATTGTTAACATGTAACTCAGACATATCTGCATCTCTTACTGACCAAACCACATCAAAACCAACATATTTCACACCAAACCACCTACAATTATCCGTAATCTAAAATTAATTCTAACTTACCAAAGTTGAGTGATCTTGTAAGATGATAAATAAAATAAAAAAATAGAAAACAGTATTTATTTATGTAAACCATACATTAATAAAATTAACAATTATTGTTCAGTTTGGTGGAGGGTCATGGCTTAGTGGTTAGGCTGTTGGACTCATGCTTGTAAGATTATGGTTTTGATTCCGGGACTTGGTGACACATTGTGATCTTGGGCAAAACACTTCATTTCATGTTGCTCAAGTCCAGTCACCTGGCAAAAATGAGTAATCCTCACAGATGTCCTGTCCAGGTGAGGGAATATATATGCTGTGAATATATATGCTATAGGCGGTGAGCTTGCAAACACATTAGCACACCAGGCGAAATGCTTAGCAGTATTTCGTCTGTCGTTACGTTCTGAGTTCAAATTCCACTGAGGTTCACTTTGCCTTTCATCCTTTCGGGGTTGATAAATTAAGTACCAGTTACGCACTGGGGTCGATATAATCGACTTAATCCGTTTGCCTGTCCTTGTTTGTCCCATCTGTGTTTAGCCCCTTGTGGGTAGTAAAGAAATATATATATGCCATGGAAACCAGGAAACCGGCCCCTTAGGAGCCTATGACTCAGGAAGGAATCTTTACTTTTACTTTTTTTATTGTTCTGTTTGGGGAGTTTGTGGCACAGAAGTAATCAGCTGAACAAAGCATTTAGAGAGATTTTGAAATTGAGGTTTTGTGCTTTATTCTTTTCTTTTATTCTTTTACTTGTTTCAGGCATTTGACTGCGGCCATGCTGGAGTACCGCCTTTAGTCGAGCAAATCGACTCCAGGCCTTATTCTTTCTAAGCCCATTACTCAATCTATTAGTCTCTTTTGCTGAATGCTAAGTTTTGGGAACGTAAACACGCCAGCATCAGTTTGTCAAGTGATGTTGGGGGGAAAACACAGACACACAAACATATACACACACACACAGACACACACACATATATATATATATATGTCATACTTTAGCCTCTCAAAGTAGGATAAAGGTAAAAGAAAAAGCCCTTTGGCTAAGTATGAGCTTGGGGAGTATTTCGGAATATTTCAGTGCTGGGTAGCAGAAAGCCACCCAACTATGAAATACCCTTCCACTTTCTTTTTTCTTTTCCCCCCTTTTTCTGCCTTACAAGTTACTTAGTGACCTCACAAATGCAAGTGGTATGAGAAAAGCACCCAGTACACACTGTAAAGTGGTTGGCACCTAACCATAGAAACCATGCCAAATCTGACATTGAGGTTCCTTGCAGTCGTGTGGCTTGCTGGATTCTGTCAAACCATACAGTTTATGGCAGCATGGGAAGCAGACAATAAACAATGATGATGATGGATTCACAGTGAGTTTATATATTTTAGAATGTATAAGGCAAAATAAAGGATGTGTTTGTATATTTAATGTAAAAAATGTTCACGCAAAAGTGGACTGTTACACTTATATCAAAATGATAAGAACATCCTTTCTCATATTCATTTGATGTGTCTAGAATTCAAAGCCCTTCTAAGATCATTTAAATCGTGTGTGTGTGTGTGCATGCATGCATGTGTGTCTGTATGTAAATGTGTGATACAGACCACCCAAATTCACACTGCCAAATGAAATGGTACTAACTACCCACATAATGTAATATTCCACTGATTTTTATCTTTTCTTTTTCATAAGCGTCCCAAAAGCATGTAACATATAAAAAAAAAACAATAATACTAGAGAGCAAATGGATTCTAACAATATGAAACTAAATGGCGATGATAATATCCAAAATTATTAAACATTAGATTGACGAGATATCAGCAACAAGGAAAATATGGCTGATGCATATGTGTGTATGTATGTATACATACAATCATATATATATATATATATATATATATATATATATTATATATATATATATATAAATTATAACTTAGGGTATCTACGAGATACCGCCATGCTGAAAATATATATATATATATATATATATATAAGATAAAAAAATATGTATTGAGTAAATGAGATATAAAGTATAGCAATAAAATATGAATCATCATGAAAAAGCAGTAAGTAGTTCAAATGTGATAAAATTATATATATATATATATATACACACACACATATATACATACATACATATATATATATATATATATATATATATATATAATACACACATACATATATACATATACACATATACATACATACATATATATACATATACACATATACATACATACATATATATATATATATATACATACATATATATATATATACACATATACATACATATATATATATATACATATATACATACATATATATATATATACACATATACATACATATATATATATATACACATATACATACATATATATATATATACACATATACATACATATATATATATATACACATATACATACATATATATATATATACACATATACATACATATATACACACATATGCTTACATACACGCACATATATATATATATATATATATATATATATATATATATATATCAGACAGAAAGTTGTAATGATATTGAAAGTTGTAACAGTATTGAGTTCTGAGATAAATTTGTATTTTTTTTCCTCATTTATTTTAATCCTTTGCACTGTTATTTGAATTAACATGAAAAGTATTTTTATCGTAATGTTTTATGTTTTCCTTTCTTTTTTTTGTTTTTTTATAGCTATATTATTCCTCTATGGTTTATCATTTTTGTGAAATTTTAATAAATTTTTCACCTCTTTTTCAGACATATGACAATAATCGAGCCAAATAGAAAAAAACAAAACAGAAAACAATCAATGAATGAATTTATGTGACAATCCAATGTGATGTCACATGTAAGACATAAAAACAATCTGTTGCACTTTGTAGATCAAAAACCCCAAGTAACAGTTGTCCAAACACAAAAGCAAAATATTAACAGATATGATTTGTTCAAACTACTTGTTATACAGGCTAAACTGTGTCCCTCTTTGCTAAGTTACATATCTTTGTCTACATGATTTCTCAATGTAGGAGTTATAACACACTCTGCATTGTGGGTACAAGTCAGAGCCATCTCTCAATGGGTTGGGGAATATGTAGTGATGACTACGAAATGAGTTTATAAAATGTTTGAAATATCATCATATACTCCTTTACTTGTTTTAGTTATTTGAACAGCTAAGTTACATGGATATAAACATGCCAACACTGGTTGTCAAGGTGTGAGAGGGGAATAAACACACACACACACAGGCTTCCTTCAGTTTCTGCTTATCAAATTCTCTTAGAAGCCTTTGGTTAGCCCCAGGCTATAGAAGAGGAGATTTGCCCAAGGTACCATGCAGTGGGATTGAAACCAGAACCATATGGTTGAGAAGCAAACACACTACCATTAAAAATAAATAAGAGAAAAAGAAATCACTGGATAATGTTTGAGAAAAAAATGAGAGGGTCTTGGCTGGAAAGCTTTTGATGTAGTAATGTATGTATGAACATATGTAACATACACATGTAGCATGTTTGTACATGTCTGTCTTGCATTCATGTATATGTTCCATAACAACAGAGGTCAATAAAGTAAATACCAAAAAAATAAATAAATATCGAGGTCAATACAATTGACTAAACTAATGGAGGCAATGCTCCAGCATGGTGACAGTCCAATGACTGCAACTAGTAAACCAGTAATAATATGTTTTGGCTTTCTTCGCTCATCCCCATCTTTGTTGATTCACCACCTCCTCACCATTGTCAAATGGTGTATTTGCCACAAACATGGAGCTGAGATTGAATTCACTAAGGGACTTGTGACCTTATTCTTTAACTCTTTAACTTGTTTCAGTCATTTGACTGCGGCCATGCTGGAGCACTGCCTTTAGTCGAGCAAATCGACCCCGGGACTTATTCTTTGTAAGCCCAGTATTTATTCTATCGGTCTCTTTTGCCGAACCGCTAAGTTACGGGGACATAAACACACCAGCATCGGTTGTCAAGCAATGCTAGGGGGACAAACACAGACACACAAACACACACATATATATATATATATATATATATATATACATATATACGACAGGCTTCTTTCAGTTTCCGTCTACCAAATCCACCCACAAGGCATTGGTCGGCCCGGGGCTATAGCAGAAGACACTTGCCCAAGGTGCCACGCAATGGGACTGAACCCAGAACCATGTGGTTGCTAAACAAGCTACATACCACACAGCCACTCCTGCGCCTTATAGGTAAAAATATTGGAAACTCACATGAAATAAAAAGGTTAATGAGTTCAATCCTAGCCTGTGAACGTGTACATAAAATATTGAAAATATAACACGTTCTGACGATCAAAGAACAAGCCGATCTAAACATAATCTTTTATATAAAAGAGTGGAGAAGATATTAACAGCCTGGAGAATCACAGAATCAATATACGCTATTCAAACTATAGTTCTATAAATAAATAATATCTTGAAACTTTATATTTTATAACTCCCAGTCATTGAACTTTGACCAGTGAAGTTGTTAAGATGGCTTCATTTAAAACTAATACCTCAAATCAAAAAGACTGCCGTACAGCATTAGCAATATTGCGGACAAAGCTCAATCAAACGTCTAGTCGTGTTTAAGATATAACTGCTTATGTCAAAGGAGATGACAGGATTACTCATAACTTACGAATAGAGAAGAGTGCTGCCATAGTATGAGAATGGGGATGGGAGGGGGGCCATGCTAAATCTTTTAGATATGAGACTCGTAACGTAATGGGTCGTCATCACAGACACATTATGTACTTGTAAATATATATCTATTTACATAATTTAATGTATATATTTACACACACACATCTCTATAGGATATTAATGTTGACTTATTCCACAGAAGTTTATTTATCTAAATAATGCATGCATATTATATATACATATATATATATATATATATACATGCACACACACACACACACACACACATATATATATATATATAGAGAGAGAGTGAGAGAGAGAGACGCCTCTGATGAGAACCCAATAAAGTTCAAAAACCGATTAAGGTTGTTCATCATTTTTTCAGTCTGTGGAGAAATGGCTAAAATTTGCTGTTTATAATTATACCATATGCTACATATATATATGCATATGTTATACACACACATATATATACATATATACACACACATATATATACATATAGATATATACATATATACACATAGATATATACTTATATACACATAGATATATACATATATACACATAGATATATACTTATATACACATAGATATATACATCTCTCTCTATATAAACGGCAGTTTGTCTGTGCGTGTTTCTGTGTGTCTGTTTTCTCGTACCCTCACCCTGACCACGGCTTTCAACCGATTCTGATGAAACTTGACACACACATAGCCCAATGTCATAATTCAAAACTAACGCAGCGAAAATTTTGAAAAGTTCCCCCAGTTCTGAAAAAAATCGATAAATTCGACATGGGGTCGAGAATAAAAAAAAACAAACCACAGACTGTCTAGGGGACGCAACTCAACCTTTTTTTACTCTCAAAAAAAAATTTACCATCATTTTTTTTCCATTTTTTTGCTATTTTTTGGCTATAACTCTCTAAAAATGCTTTATAGTTATTTCCCTTACAAACCTGAGCAACGCCGGGCGATACTGCTAGTATATATATATATATACATACACACACACAAATGTATATGTATAATACTTGTAATCATCATCATCACTTGATACCCAGGTTCCATGCTGGCGGGGTTGGACAGTTTGACAAAGATTCAATGAATCCAAAGCCTGCATCATGATTTACTCTCTGCTCTTGCATGGTTTCTATGGCTCAAGGCTCTTCCTAATGCCAACCACTTCCCAGTGTATACTGGGTACTTTTTTATGTGCCACCAGCACATGTATGAGGTTTTATTGGACTCATCCATTTTTTCTCTCATATATATTTATTTCTTTATTGCCCACAGGGGGTTAAACATAGAGGGGACAAACAAGGACAGAAAAAGGAATTAAGTCGATTACATCAATCCCAGTGCATAACTGGTACTTATTTAACCAATCCCAAAAGGATGAAAATCAAAGTTGACCTCAGCAGAATTTGAAATCAGAATGTAGCAGCAAACAAAATACTGCGAAGCATTTTGCCTGGCGTGCTAATGATTCTGCCAGCTTTTCTCTCATATATATTGTGGTTAAAATAAACATGTTCACACAATTGATTCCATCACTACAGGATTATGGTTGATGTTGTTACCCCTTCTCATACATTTTGCTGTTGGTTGTGCTTCCACTATAATGAACTAGAAATTCACAGTTTACGGCTATTTGATCCTTATTCCTATACCGGTGCTTGTAGAATAAGAAAATTACCAAACTTGACAAAAATAAGTACGGGACATTATTTGAGTGACTACTTTAAAAGCTGGTGCTCCAGCATGGCCACGGTACCATAACTGAATCAAGCAAAAGCAAAGAAGAATATATATACATAATGTATATGCCGGTGGCACGTAAAAGCACCCACAACACTCCCGGAGTGGTTGACATTAGGAAGGGCATCCAGCTGTAGAAACTCTGCCAGATCAAGATTGGAGCCTGGTGCAGCCATCTGGTTCACCAGTCCTCAGTCAAATCATCCAACCCATGCTACCATGCTAGAATGGAAAGCGGACTTTAAACGATGATGATGATGATGACACATACATCACTCTCCATCTCTCTCTCTTTTTCTCATATATACATATATATATATTCACAAATGCATGCATAATGTGTGCCTAACTAAATACATAGACACATATGTGCCTAATTATATATACATACTTATGCTCAATGTATGCTTCTTTCTCTCTCTCTCTCTTTACACACACACACACACACACACACATATATATATATATATATATATATATATATATGTATGTACATATATAAATATTCCACAAACATGTATGAGTATTTGAAAATGATCAATCACATAAAACATTCATATTCAGAATTGTTCCTTTGGTGGAGAGAGAGAGAGAGAGAGAGAGAGAGAGAGAGAGAGAGAGAGAGAAAAAATAAAACCAGGAAAAAAATATGGATAAAAGACTAAAACATTTTGCAATAAACCATTCAACTATTACAGAGACAAATTCCATTTGACTGTCAAACTAATAAGTACCATGTTTACAACATTGCAATAGAGGAGGAATAAAAAAAAAAAAAGGGAGGAAGGAAGGAAGAAGAAGAAAAAAGAGCAAGGAAGAGAGAGAGAGAGAGAGAGACAGACAGATAGAGATTGAGGGAGAATTGTTGAGCGGTGGGAGGTGCCGGTGGGGCAGTTGGTGGGGGTGGGTGATGTCTCAGAGTGGACAAAAGACAGGAAGTCTTGAGCAGTCCAATAAATGTGGTCTCTACTATGGCACTGAAAGGCTATTGAATAAATATATAAGACATATATACTTTCATGCATGAATGGAATAACTAGTGATATACATGCATGCTTATATATATATATATACATATATGTATATATATATATATAGACACATATATATATAAATAGATATATATATATAGACACATATATATATATAAATAGATATATATATATAGACACATATATATAAATAGACACATATATATAAATAGATATATATATATATATACATATATATATAAATAGATATATATATAGATATACATATATATATAATAGATATATATATAATATATATATATATATAAATAGATAGATATATATATAATATATATATATATATATACATATATATATAAATAGATATATATATATATATATATATAATATATATATATATATACACACACACACACATATATAAATATAGATATATACATATATATATAGATATATACACACATATATATACTCATACATATATATATATATACATTATATATATATATACATATACATATATATATATAGATATACACACACATATACACACACACACATATATAGATAGATATACATATATATATATATATATATGCATACATATATATAAGTACACAAAGTTTATTACATTAATTTGCTTGAATATTGTGTGAATTTATAGCAATTCCTAAATGTAAAAGGTTCCATACAAAAATCCTCTCAGCGGAAGCTGTAATATCAATTAGTCACTGAAGACTTCTCGGTGCATTATGGAAGACAGGAAGACTAGAATCAGAATGAAAGTGAAAAGCCTGATTTAATAACCACAAGAGAGAGGCAAAAGTAGGAATGATATTAAAAAGGTCATACATGAAACTTCTCCCCTCCCCCATATACAACCCTCTGAAATCATTATGCAGTGTGTGTTTGTAGTTACACGTTTTTCTATGAGTGTGCGTGTGTAAATACATATAATGTTATATACATATATATATATATATTTATATACATCATATGCACCATCATCATCATCTATCATCCACTTTCCATGCTGGCATGGGTTGGACAGTTTGATAGAGGGAGGTGAGCTAGAGGACTGCGCCAAATTCCTGTGTCTGCTTTGGCGTGATTTCCACAGCTAGATGCCCTTTGATATATAAGTGTATAGTATTATATATCCATTACGGCTGATCTGATCAATCAGTTTTGCACTCAGGGTCCAACAGAGTGTTAGGTAACAGTCTGATTATGTAGCCCTGCACACATCAGAGGTAGCTACAATGGAATGGAATGCATACACACATTTATGTATTAATTATGTGAGATTCTTGATGAGAAATCATGTGTTGAAACAAATATTGTTATACATGAGTATGGTCAATTTTTGCTAATTAAACACCAAGTAGAATAGGCACGACAAGAGGACACTCATGGGACAGAAATTTTCTAAACAGGTCATAGAATGTGTGATGAAAGAACCTTCACAAAAAAAACAATAATAACAATGATAATAATAATAATAATGCAAATTAATAGTGTATGTGTTTGATTGGCAAAAGATGACAATTGTCAGGTATAACAATATATATATATGAGCAGAGAGAGAGATCTGATAAAAGAAGTGAAGTGACAGAAAAGGTGTTCATTCCATTTCTTCACACCTGTTTTGTTATCTGTGCTAGTTACATCAGTGACACTACGTCATCTGTCACATGTATATAAATATATATATTTATATACACCCCAAAACACAATTGCAGTGTAACACAATACAACTGTAATATAATGAACAAAGTACACATCAGAACATTTCATGGCAAATCAAAAGACCAGACTGGTTCTTTGACATACCTAGAAATGTTCCCAAGTGTGGTCTGCTCATTATATTACAGCACAATTACATTTATTGGTGTATGTATGTATGTATGTGTGTGTCTATATATATATATATATACACACACATATATATATACACACACACATATATATAGAAGATAAATTAAGTAGAGAGTTACTATTGATGTACCAGTGAATTGGATGTTTAACAAACCCCTCTGAAGGAACTCTTTTCCTCAGTTTGTTACTATATATATATATATATAATCATCATCACTACCAACATCATAATCATTGTCGTTTAATGTTTGCTTTCCATGCTGGCATGGGTTATATTAAAGGATTGGAGGTACATGGCACTTTGTTATGCAAACACAATATACTATGAAGTATACTAAATATTCTTATAAGTCAGTACCATGTCCCACCGCATCAGCAGTGCTTGTTACATTTTTTAAAAGTTGTTTTTACAGATATCCTATCAAAACTATAACCAACACTGATTTTTGCTACAAGCTCCATTATTTTTAACGAAACATTAGAAACTATAGTTTCTATAAAATATCTATAGAAATGACCTTAAATATATATATATATATATAGTGAATCGAAATTGAACCAATCCTATGACTGGCACCTGGCAGATGCCAGGACCCCTGGACTGGAGATACGTAAAAAGCACTATCTGAATCGTGGCCGATACCAGCACCGCCTCGACTGGCTTCCGTGTCGGTGACACGTAAAAAGCACCATCCGAATCGTGGCCGAAGCCAGTGCCGTCTCGACTGGCTTCCGTGCAGGTGGCACGTAAAATGCACCAATCCGACCGTGGCCGATGCCAGCCTCGCCTGGCTCCAATGCAGGTGGCACGTAAAAAGCACCCACTACACTCACGGAGTGGTTTGCGTTAGGAAGGGCATCCAGCTGTAGAAATATTGCCAGATAAGACCGGAGCCTGGTGCAGCCTTCTGGCTTCCCAGATCTCCGGTCGAACCGTCCAACCCATGCTAGCATGGAGAACGGACGTTAAACGATGATGATGATGATGATGTGAGTGTGACCCCCTTCGGTCATGAATGACCATGGGATTGCACCTAGAAAGTTACTCTCCGAGGTACAAGTCCAGGCAAGGTTGTTTATGGAAGACCAGCAGTCACCCATGCATACCAGCCTCCTCTCACCACGCCACTGATGTTATCCAAGGGAAATGCAAAGGCCGATACAGCTTGGCACTAGTGGCATCGCAACTCATTTCTACAGCTGAGTGAACTGGAGTAACGTGTGTGAAATAAAGTGTCTTGCTCAAGAATGCAACACGTGGCCCAGTCTGGGAATCAAACTCACAACCTCACGATTGTAAGCTTGATGCTCTAATCACTGAGCCATGCACCTTCACAAATATATATATATATATGTATATTGTGTGTGTATTTATTTGTGTGACAGATGATATAGTGTCACGTATGTAACTAATGGAATAAACATTCACTTCACTTCACTGGTCAATGTTTCTACATTCTCTCCACCATTGCAAATCCTGGAATTTCATAATGACAGTGAGGCTATATCCTATCCTTAATCACTGCCTCTTGATAGCCATGCAACAGGTAACAAGCTTACAGTGAGCTCTGTTTGACTCTTTGAATCAGTTCTTGCATACACACACATACACACTATATATATGTATCAATATCTATCTAACTACAAATAAATAAATATATATATAATGTAACTACGTGTGTGCCATTGGAAATTTCTTTTCCATCTTTGGACTTTTCCCTTTCTCATTTCTGATGAAGTGATATGCTTGAAACGTCACTCTCTCTCCTTTCACTGAGAATCAAGCTAACATTTCTTGTGCACATTCATGTTTTTGTTGTTGTTTTTTTTCTTATTCGTTTATTTAGATTGTTTACTTGAATTGATCATACGTATATATACATACATATATCTATATCTTTCTATTTAACTATATACTGGAATAAACACATAAATGAGAAACAAGGTGGGAAAAAGAGTACTCAAATACCAGTGGTAGAGTAATATGCTTTATTTTCTGCTGCTTTAAATAAAGTATTTAACTATATATATATATGAATAGAAGAGTGTATTTTTGCCTTGTTAATAATTAACATGGAAAAAATAAATAAATAGTTACCAGGGTAGCAAAAAATCACACAAGTAAAGAGAAGATTGCATTGTTTTATACCATTTATTCTTTTGAATAATATCTATGAAAACTTCGAAACATATGTCGAAAGCAAAAGTATTTGACTTATACCTGCGTTAAACTCCATTTATATATATATATATATTTTTTTTTTCTACTTGTTTCAGTCATTTTGACTTTAGTTGAGCAAATTGACCCCGGGACTTATTCTTTGTAAGCCTAGTACTTATTCTATCAGTCTCTTTTTGTCGAACCGCTAAGTGACAGGGACGTAAACACACCAGCATCGGTTGTCAAACAATGCTAGGAGGACAAACACATACATATATATATATACATATATACGACAAGCTTCTTTCAGTTTCCGTCTACCAAATCCACTAACAAGGCATTGGTCAGCCCGGGGCTATAGCAGAAGACACTTGCCCAAGATTCCACGCAGTGGGACTGAACCCAGAACCATGTGGTTGGTTAGCAAGCTACTTACCACACAGCCACATATATATATATATATATATATATATATATACACACACACACACACACACAATGGTTTATTTAAGGTAATCCAGTGGCCTGTTACTTCTCATGGCATGTGGTCCATGGAATTTCCCCAGGAATTGAAGTAATCAGCGTAAAACAAACAGCTCAGTTATGGTATTGGGTAATTTTTTCTATTTTCCAAAAATCAATGGATATCATATCAACATCTTACATTTGAACATGATAGACCGATAGATAGATAGATAGATAGATAGAGAGAGAGAGAAAGAGAGGGGAAGAGAGATGTGTGTGTGTTTATAAGTTGTAGTACACCTGAGTACTGTATACAATAAGCTCATTATTATTATTAAACTTGCCTATCCACTCAAGTCAATGTATTGTGTTCTATGCAAGATAATGTTTGCACTTAGTAAAATATATTTTAATATACTTTACAGCACATTTACAGTATATATATATATATATATATATATATATATGTTGAGAGAGAGAGAGAGAGAGAGAGACATATATATATCGCCATAGCTATATGAATATAACTAACTTTGTAGCTGTGTTTGTGTAAGAATATCTATCTATACATATATACACACACATACTTTTCAATATATCTATCTATCAATATATATATTGATTTTTCCTATATGTATTGATTTTCTACTTAGATGTAAAAGCGCTAATTTTTAAAGGAAAAAAAAACACTGACATAGTTTGACATTTATGCTTTTCTTAAGAGTATTAGCTGTATAAGTAAAGTGGATTGTCCTTAGGAAATGTCTGAATGTCACTCAATCTTTATTCCCACCACCGCACATACAATGCTGGATATTATTATTATTATTATTATTATCATTATTATTATTACTATGATTATTGTTGTTGCTGCTGTTGTCATTATTATTATATAATACTTTCTAGGACTGGCACAATGTCACAGGTTTTGGAGGAAAAAGAGAAATAGTTGATTTAATCATGATAAGTACTTGACTGATGGTACATATTGAAAGGCAAAGTTGAACTTGGCTGAATTTAAATGCAGGATGCAAAGAAGACATGTAGCTTAAATACCTGAAAGTATTTAATCCTATATTCCATCATGTGAGACACTCCACCATTCCATTATTAATAACAGCAGTAGTAGCTGTAGTAGTAATTTCAATAATAATGATTTCTTTTATTGGCCACAAGGTCCCGAGACATGGAGGGCAATATCAAAGGACTAGATACAACACACGAAACAGGTGGGATTTACATCAATCAAGGGGAGACACTACAACTTTAAAAGATATATGATAATAATAATAATAATATCATCGTTTAGCGTCCGCTTTCCATGCTGGCATGGGTTGGACGGTTCAACTGGGGTCTGGGAAGCCAGAAGGCTGCACCAGACCCAGTCAATAATAGTAATAATAATAGTAATAATAATAATAATAGTAATAATAATAATAATAATAATAATATAATAATAATAATAGTAATAATAATAGTAATAATAATAATAATAATAGTAATAATAATAATAATAGTAATGATAATAGTAATAATCATCATCATCATCATCATCATCATTTAGCGTCCGTTCTCCATGCTAGCAGACGCTAAATGATGATGATGATGATGATGATGATTATTACTATTATCATTACTATTATTATTATTATTACTATATTATTATTATTATTACTATTATTATTATTACTATTATATTACTATTATTGACTGGGTCTGGTGCAGCCTTCTGGCTTCCCATAATAATAGTAATAATAATAATAATAAAAATAATAATAATAGTATAATAATAATATAATAATAATATAATAATAGTAATAATAATAATAATAGTAATGATAATAGTAATAATCATCATCATCATCATCATCATCATTTAGCGTCCGTTCTCCATGCTAGCAGACGCTAAATGATGATGATGATGATGATGATGATTATTACTATTATCATTACTATTATTATTATTATTACTATTATTATTATTATTATTACTATATTATTATTACTATTATTATTACTATTATTGACTGGGTCTGGTGCAGCCTTCTGGCTTCCCATAATAATAGTAATAATAATAATAATAAAAATAATAATAATAGTAATAATAATAATAATAATAATAATAATAATAATAATAATAATAATAACGAGCACTCAGAGAACCTCTGCCAAGGCAACACTAACATCCTCCAAGGCAACTCCAACGTCCCCTCAACAATTAGCCAGAGATGATTATTAAAATGAGAATATCTGAAATAAACTCGACTGCTCTTACAAACAGAATACTAAAAATGAACCTGACAGCTCTCAAAAATTAAGTAAAAAAACAGAAAAATAATCCAGAATCCTTGTCCAGTACCTGATCGATCCCAATGGTAGTCATTGAATGTGAAGGTGGGTGTGTGGACCATGTTTTTAAAGCTGTGTGTGTGTCATCTGCAGTGGGAATAGGGACAATTTTCTCTATATGAAGGCCTTTTTTAGTCTATCCACTGATATAGTGTCTTTATGACCATTAAGGTCTATAGTGATAAATTTATCTGTGCATGTAAGAAAACAGAAAAGACCTGCATACAGTGCTGTTAATGGAGGTTTAACAACATCATTGCACACAAAAACGTGAGTCCAAGAAGTAAAGATTCCTTTAAGGCAGAGCTAGAAATGCAATTGTCAAGTAGGTATGAAGTTTTAAACAGAAGTGATGTATTCAAAATTGGTAAAACTAAAAACTGTCAAGGATAAATTAAATTTATTATTGTTACTGAATATGTTAGTGTTATTCCATTTCTGAATGGTTTTGCTGCCATTTGTTTATGTAGTTTGATTTCTTTATCCATCAGTTTCTACTAAGATAGAGATACAAGTAAAATTAAAAATACAGAAATGAAAATAAAGCTTTGGAAACAGCAATGCCATCATAACCTACATGGTAACCATGAGCATGTTTTCAAGGGAGATAATCAGAGTAAGACATGAAAGAACATAAGATTGTAATACTTCATGTAAAGTAAATACAACAAATAATCTAGAATCCTTGTCTGGTACCAGATTGATCCCAAAATCTAATCAGTTCATGCCAGTCATAAGGCCAAACATCCATGAAAGTTTCATCCAAATCCATCAGGTGGTTCTTGAGATATATTGTCCACCGACAAACAAACATGATTGAAAACAATATCTCCACCTTCGCTAAGGTGGAGGAAATAATTCTTTCTATTAAAGACACAAGGCCTGAAATATGGGGGAAGGGGACTAGTTGATTACATCAACCCCAGTGTTTCACTGGTACTTTATTTATCAACCCTGAAAGGATGAAAGGCAAAGTTGACCTCAGTGGAATTTGAACTCAGAATGTGAAGACGAATGAAATGCATGACTTAGACACAAGGCCAGAAATTTTTAAGGGAGAGACTTAGTTGATAACAATGACCCCAAAGGGATGAAAATAGTTGTCTATGGTCGGATTGGAATTCAGAATTAAAAAACCAAAAGAAATACACAAGACATTGATGCTTGATTCTTTCTGCCAGATTGCTGCTTTTAATTTTGGTTTCAGTGGCACAAGGCCTGCAATTTTGAGGGGAGGGGAGGTTGTCAATCAATACCATCGACCCCAGTACTTGATGGGTACTTTATTTTTATTGACCCTGGAAGAATGAAAGGCAAAGCTTTCATCACTGGGATTGGAACCCAGGCAGAAGAAATAGTAAAGCACATTTTCGTTAGTGCTCTGGAAGAAGAAGATGATGACGACGAAGAAGACGAAGAAGAAGAAGATGACGAAGAAGAAGAAGAAGAAGATGACGATGAAGAAGGAGAAGAAGAAGAAGATGACGATGAAGAAGAAGAAAATGAAGACGACGAAGAAGAAGAAGAAGAAGAAGAAGCAGCAGCAGCAGCAGCAGCAGCAGTTGATGAATGTGAAAGGTCAAAACATGAACTAATCTAGAGAGAGAAAAAAAATTGCTTTTTTGCTGATAATGAGATATAATATGAAATGGCAATTATTAAGAAAAAGTGTATTTTGTCACTTAAGTGATGGAAGTAGTAGTAGTAGTAGTAACAGCAACAACAACAATAATAAAATAGTAAACAAACAAGCAAAAAACCACTTAGTAAACAAAACAAAACAAAAAATAAAAGAACAAAAGCCAGATTAAGGAATTGTGACTGGCTGGGTGTTTTGTATTTTTTTTGTAAATGTATGTATTTATTGTTTTTTTATAATTTTTATTTTATTCCAATTAAAGTTTAGGCCAAGACGTTAAACAGGATGATTAAACATGGTCATATCTTCCAATTCACACATTTTATAATTGCAAAAGAGAGAGAAAAAAATTACACAGAAAAAAAGAAAAAGCAGCCTTGATAAAGTAAATAGTATTTATTTCTCAGATGAAGAGCTATATCACACCTGTATTTCTCATGAATAATTTTCAACGTGATACAAGCAATAAAATTTTAAAAAAACAACAACAACAACCACTATAAAACATCCTCTATTTCTTTACACATCACACAAGTTTACTCGCTCACTCACTCGCTCACCATCTCCACATCAAGAAACACTTGGTGTTCTCTTTAAGAAAAAGCATAAAAAGAAATGAGAAAACGAAAGACAAATTGAGAATATGTTAATGTTAAACAAGCTACCAGAATTTCCAGAGTTGGTACTTACGTAATGATGCACTATAGCTTTCCTAACACAGGTACACAGTCGTTAAACACACCTCCTTTCTTTTTCATCACCCGTACTGTTTCACTAAGACCTACATCAAACATTTCAAGCAAAGCATTCCTTTCAAAGATCAACAGTCTACCATAGAACATCAACAAACCTGTATGTTCCAGGTTACCTGACTAGCACCAATGAGACACGCTGCAATGTGGTCGCTCATCTTGCTAGAAAAAGTAGCCAAGTTTCCCTTAACCCTTTAGCATTCAGATTATTCTGTTAAACGTTGAGACCCCGTTCAGTCATGACTGACCATGGGATTGCACCTAGAAAGTTACCCTCCCAGGCACAAGTCCGGGCAAGCAGTCCAGCAGCACTGGCAACGACCTCGCTCGAATGTTTTTTTCACGTGCTACCAGCACAAGTGCTAGTAGAGCGACACAGATAACGATCACGCTCGAATGGTGTTTTTAATGTGCCATTGGCACGAAGGCCTGCTTGTTGCTCTGGCAACGATCTCACTCATATGGTACTCTTAGCACTATCATGTTTTTAAACACAGTACGTCCACAAGAGATTTTATTTTGGATGAAAATTCCAGAAACTTGCTTGTTAATGGTGTATATTCATTAAGTATGATATTTAGATGGCTGTCTTATTCAAAATTTTGTTATACACTTATATGCTTCACAAGACATTGTCAGCAACAGGTTTCTCTTTACTAGTGGTAGACTTTTAACATTAAACAGTTCCGTTTTAACTTTTTCTTTTGAAGTGTGCCATGAAATCATGATTTAGAACTCCCGCTTTACAGTTTTAAAAGAAACAGTAAGATATATTTAAAGAACAATACAAGAAATATGGGATGGTCATGGTTGGAACTTCTTTGATTATAGGTCTTATCAGTCGGGCTTGATTGATAAGGTAATCAACAACATTGCATTACATTTCAGTTTTCCTGCAACAGAACCAATCAGAATCAATTCACTCAGCTCCAACAACTCTTATCTAAAAGGACTTTCTCTAGCGAAGAACAACATTTGCCTCGAGACACAAAGATAAATCTAAAACAAGTACATCTACATTTGATGTATATACCACTCCTATTCAATTATGTAATTCCAAGAAATAATAGCCTGAAAGATTGAAAAAGAAAAGAGAATTTTTCACTGTGTGGTTAGTATTTGAATGTATTCTACACTGTTGGCTAGAAGAGCCAGCATTATATGAAAGAAATTCTGTTACCATGTACCCATGTGTGCATGCATGTATCTCTACTGTATTTCATTTTAAATTAAGTCGATTTATCATGGTATTTTTTCCAATAACTCTTAGCTTACCTAGCACAGATACAAATAATTTGTTAAAACAGCAAAACTTTGAAGTTAAAAACAAATCATTTTCCTAAATAATCACAAGTGAAAAAAAAAAAAAAACTTATTAGCTTGAGCAATTTCTGAGATACCAGAAAAAGCAGACACTCACTCAATCAAGCAAACGTGATTAAAAAAGAGAGGCACCTTATTTCTTTGTGGTTGATTAAGATGTATGCAGAAATGACGGCTGCAATGCAACGAACACACAGATTTATAAATGCTTTGTTTTGATTTGCAAAATATCATAACCATTACTCTAGCTGTACAATTTCCTTAATACTCTTCTAATATAAACAATTGCAGTGTGGAAGGTGTTTATTTATAAGCCATTTAAGAAATACACAAAAACCGTTAGATTCACTTCAACATTTAAATTTAACTTGTCGAAATATTTTCGTTGCTTTGAGACCGTGACCTGTTCACTGACAAAACATCAAACACCTTCCACGCTGCAATTGTTTTTGTTCCAGCACACGATCTCAGATCAGGTTACTTGCTATGCAAGTACATCTCCGTAATTCTTCTAATATAAGTTTCCTTAATACTCTTCTAATATAAGTGAGATATAAGTTTATACTTAAACCTTCGATACCAACTCAGTTGTGACCACTCTGGGGTTCAGTGATACAAACTATAGCACAAAAGCCTGAGGGAATCACCCAGATTGTTTTTGTTGCAGGAAAGCTTGAAATGTAATGCAATGTTGTTGATTTCCGTATCAATCAACCCCTACTGATAGGACTTATAATCAAAGGAGTTCTAAGTTAAATTCTTCCATCAAAATTGCATATTGATACGTTTTCCAAACATCAGCTTAATAATGACATAGTTATTTTGCTAAATTCATTATTTTACAAAATTAATTGAAATAAAACAGGTTATTTCAGTAGAAGTATTGTAACAAATGCTTATTCTGCATAAGTTAAGATATGGTAACAATTGAAAATTTTGTAAACATTATTATTTTCCATTGCATATTTTCTATAGCAAATAGTCTTATATTAGGGCTTATAAACCCTCAACAGAGATATAAAAAAAAATGGGTATTAGTACACAAATGCCCATTTTTTTCTACAGTGGATTTATATGCCCCAATATTAGACTATTTTCTATAATCGATCATCATCATCATCGTTTAACATCCACTTTCCATGCTAACATGGGTTGGACAATTTGACTGAGATCTGGCGAACCAGATGGCTGCACCAGGCTCCAATCTGATCTGACAGAGTTTCTACAGCTGGATGCCCTTCCTAATGCTAACCACTCCGAGGGTGTAGTGGGTGCTCTTATGTGCCACTGGCACAAGGGCCAGTCAGGCAGTACTGGCAACGGCCATGTTCAAATGGTGCATTTTATGTGCCACCTGCACAGGAGCCAGTCCAGTGGCACATGCAATGACTGGGGAAAACTTATAATATTTACAAAATTGCAACAAAAGTATTAATAGCTTCCATTTCTTTCTGTTTATGGCAGTTATTGAGTGTCAACTGAAGCCAGTGACTTCTCTGCCAGATCATCTTGTACTCTCCACTATCATGTGATCTGTACACACCCAAGAATTTCATTTTCTTTCAAAACAGCCTCCAACAAGTAACAGAACTTTAGAAATCTCATATTTGGAACATTCTTGTTGGGTCTATACCCAAAACTGAAAAATCGTATTCTTAAATTCAAGTATTGTATATAATTATGTGTGGGGGAACGTGGCTTAGTGGTTAGGGTGTCAGCATCATGATCGTAAGATTGTGGTTTTGATTCCTGGACCGGGAGCAAAACACTTCATTTCACGTTCTTCCAGTCCACTCAGCTGGCAAAAATGAGTAACACTGCGATGGACTGGCATCCTGTCCAGCTGGGGAACACATACACCATTGAAACCGGGCCCATGAGCCTGGCTAGCCTTTAAAAGGGTGCATTTATTATTTTTTTTATATAATTATGTGGGCTGTGTGGTAAGAAGCTTGTTTCCCAACTACATAGTTCCAGGTTCAGTTCCACTATGTAACACCAGGCAAGTGTCTTCCACTACAGCCTCAGGCCAACCAAATCTTGTGAGTGGATTTGGTAGATGGAAACTGAAAGAAGCCTATCATATATATATATATATATATATTTACGTGTGTGTCTCTTTTGTGTCTATATTTGCCCCCATAACCACCTGCCTACAGGTGTCAGTTTGTTTACATCTCCATAACTTAGCAGTTTGGCAAAAGAGACTGAGAGAATAAGTACCCGGCTTTAAAAAGAGATACGGGAATTGACTCATTTGGTGAAAAATTCTTCACAGTAGTGCTCCAGCATGGCTGCAGTCTAATGATTTAAACAAGTAAAAGAACTGCCATTGGGAATATCAGAGTGCAATATTTTGTTTATGCAGCTTGATTATCTACCAAACGAACGAAGCAGGAAAGAATAAATATTAAAGAGTTAATGATAATGGGATAATCATAATATTAAAAGTTGCCACTTATTATCGTCTAACATCAGAAAAGAAAGTCATATATTTCATATGTGGCTGATATCAAATGAAATAATAAAGCGAGCAGATTGCAATTTAAAGTTGTTGCTACATGCTGTTAAATAATTAGAATTGATATAAAAAGATAAATTGCAGACTCACTTCAGACAGAGCTTAAATACTTAGTGTTCTTGAAAGGAAATCTCTAATAATCACTCGGTGACCCAATTGTGAAATCTTACAAATGATTGTTATCATTGTTATCGTAGTTAGTAAAATCCCACAAATATATCTGGTGTAACACTACAACGGTTTAGGGAGATATTTCAAACTTTGACCAAGATGGTGGGAAGATCTTGCAATTATCTGACTTCAAAGTAAACAGAATTTTCAAATGGCTGATATCATGTGAGTGAGTGAGAGAGAAAGAGAAAAATAAAGAGAGAGAAAGACAGTGAACTAATTAGACAAAAAAGAAAGATAAAGAGAAACAAAGAAGGTGAGCTCATGGTTATCGTTTAAATATCCAGGCATGGCTATGTTGTAAGAAAGTTACTCCCCAACGACATGGTGCTAGGTTCAGTTCCACTGTGTGACACCTTGAGTAAGTGTCTTCAACTGTAGCCTTGAGTCCAGCAAAGCCTTGTGAATGGATTTTACAGACAGAAACTGAAAGAATCCTGTCTCTTTTCTCTTTCTCTTTTCTCTTTTACTTGTTTCAGTCATTTGACTGCGGCCATGCTGGAGCACCGCCTTTAGTCGAGCAAATCGACCCCGGGACTTATTCTTTGTAAGCCCAGTACTTATTCTATCGGTCTCTTTTGCCGAACCGCTAAGTGACGGGGACGTAAACACACCAGCATCGGTTGTCAAGCAATGCTAGGGGGACAAACACAGACACACAAACACACATACATATATATATATACATATATACGACAGGCTTCTTTCAGTTTCCGTCTACCAAATCCACTCACAAGGCATTGGTCGGCCCGGGGCTATAGCAGAAGACACTTGCCCAAGATGCCACGCAGTGGGACTGAACCCGGAACCATGTGGTTGGTTAGCAAGCTACTTACCACACAGCCACTCCTGTCGTGTATATATATATATATATATATTATATATATATATATATATGTATATATATGTGTGTGTGCCTTTGTCTGTCACCCACTCCCCGCACCACCACTTCTTGACAACTGGTGTTGGTGAGGTTGTGGCCCCATAAGCTGTTTGGCAAAAGTCACTAATAAACTTAAGTACCAGTAATTAAAAAATTGTACTTGTGTTGATTCATTTGACCAAAATTTCTTCAAGGCAGTGCTCCAGCAAGGCCACAGTCAAATGACTGAAACAAGTAAAAGAAAAAGAGTTTTTGAAATAAAAATAAATGAATAAGTAGGAATCCACTTTTCCATGATGGGATGTGTAAGGTCGAAATACGTTGAAGCAGATTGCTTACGGCTGGATATCATTCCTGTGTTCAGGACTTGACTTCTTCTAAGTGAAGTAATATTATATCCACATGACTGGACATGTTTTCAGGAAAGACTGAACATGAGTTACACCACTTGTATGACAGTGACACTTGTTTACAACTACCGCACACTATCAAGGCAACAAAACACAAACACACAAACACACCTTAACCACTAGGCCATGTACCTTCACATACATACATATGTGTGTGTGTGTGTGTTTGTATGTGGATATATAAATATATATATATATATATATATATATATAAATAAAGAGCACTCCGTTGGTTGTGACGATGAGAGTCCCAGCTGATACGATCAATGGAACAGCCTGCTCGTGAAATTAACGTGCAAGTGACTGAGCACTACACAGACATGCGTACTCCTAACATAGTTCTCGGGGAGATTCAGCATGATACAAAGTGTGACAAGGTTGGCCCTTTGAAATACAGGTACAACTCATTTTTGCCAGCTGAGTGGACTGGAGCAACGTGAAATAAAGTGTCTTGCTCAAAGACACAACGCGTTGCCAGAAATCAAACTCACGACCTTACAATTGTGAGCCGAATGCCCCTAACCACTAAGCCACGTGCCTTCACACACACAGACATATATATATATATATATATATATATATATATATATTTCAAGTAACATCATGTTTTATGATGTAATGTAATAAGCATATACAATTAGCGCTCAAGGTTGACTTCCTGCCTAAACCTCCAACTTGAATTACAACTAAAAGTAGGGATGTTATAGCTGCCAACTGATGATTGGTTATAGGCAGTTTATTAATTGGGCTGCTACATGCATAACAGGATAAAAACAAGGTGTGTGTGTAGTGGAATAAGAAATAGAAAATCTTTGGTACAGTATTATATATTTGAAAAAATGAATAGATATGGCTTTTTTGATAATTTTCTTACTTTAATAATTAGATGTTTATAAGTTATTAAACATCTAATTATTAAAGTGGAAAGAAAATTATCAGAAATACCATTTCTATTCATTTTTTTCAAACAGACACACACACAAACACACATGCACACAACATATATATATATATATATATTCTTTTACTCTTTTACTTGTTTCAGTCATTTGACTGCGGCCATGCTGGAGCACCGCCTTTAATCGAGCAACTCGACCCCGGGACTTATATATATATTGAAATATCATCATCATTTAACGTCTGTTGTCCATGTTGGCATGGGTTGGACTGCTGGCATGATACACACAAATACACAATGGACATCTTTCAGTTGCATCGTTTACTGTTCATTTTCCATGCTGGCATGGGTTGGATGGTTTGACAGGAGCTTGTAAGGCTGGGAGCCAAACCAGGTCATATTGTCTGTTTTGGCATGGTTTCTAACTGGCCGGATGCCACTCTTAATGCCAACCACCTTACAGAGTGTATTGGGTGCTTTTTACATGGCACCAGCACCAGTGCTGTTTGCATGGCACCAGCACCAGTGCTGTTTGCATGGCACCAGTGCCGGTACCTTCTACATCCAAACCCACTAACAAGGCCTTGGTTAGATCAGGGCAAGAGTAGCTAAAGTAAAAGACACTTACTCAAGGTGTCACACTGCAGGATTGAACCCATACTTATTAATTACAATAGCAGGAGAATAACTTACAAATATTTGACAACATGGTAAAGAATAACCATAAAATTTTAAATTAAAATCAAATCAATAAAAACCCCCACACATAACATAATAAAATATACAAGAGAGTAGTATTATAGTTGCTTATCCTTGTAGCATGCAATAAATACTTCAATGTAAATATCAGCTATATTAAACTTTCAGTGTCATATCTTTTAAGTACAAACTTCTAATATAATATTCTGAAGTTTGAAGACAAGACATCAATAAGCAAACTGAAATATGTTGACCGAACAATATTATTATACAACCTATGCAAACACAGCGAGCTAGCATTGTGTGGGTATATGTATTTCTCATGCTTCCGCTCTCTCATACACATACATGCTCAGACGCACACCAGCAAATGTGTGTGTGTGTGTGTGCATATATATATATAATATATATATATATATTATATATATATATATATATATACATACATATACACACACATACTCATAAATAAAAATATATATGCATATATATATATATATACACATATACACATACATACTCATAAATAAAAATATATATGCATATATATATATATATATAATCATGTGTACATACATATATTCATAGTAAAAATATATACCTATATATGCATGTGTATCAATGTGTATTTAAAATGTGTGTATACTTGTGTATATGTGTGTACAGAGCGTGTATGTATAGATATATGAGAAAAGAGAGTGAGGGAGAGAGAGAGGGACATAGATAGTAAAAAAAAGAAAAGAAAGGAATAAATAACAAAAACAAAATAAACATACAAACAAACAAGAGAAGGAAAATCACAGAAGTCACCTCACAGCATATGTATTTATAGATTCTGTTACATGTAAACACATTTGTTCCTACAGTAAAGGCATTCAAGTAAAAATAAATATATAAATAAAAAGAGAGAGAAAAGAAACGAAAAACAACAACAACAATAACAACAATAAAAAGCCAACATGACGCAATGTGAGTAATCAGGAAATCAAGATTTCAGCACTTGTTAGAATCACGTTTACTTCCGATGCACCTGCAATCTCTTCATCTCTCTCACCTTCATATAAACACCTCACACAAATCTGTAGTTTCGATAATATCATTCCGACAATAAAAATCTGATAAAAATTACCGAGGTCATCACATAGAATATGGATTAATAACAACAGATAAATATGCAAAGATACACCATCGCCCCAGAATTATGCATTTTGTCTGAAATGCTCTCACCGTGAAGACTAAATTCTATTTGTGCATACATGCATACGAATGTGTGTGTGTGTGTGTGTTTGCATGTGTGCAAAAACTGGGACCAGGATTTCCAGTATCCCTAGATGACCCCTTATAATGCGTATCCTTCCTCGAATTGTTTTCTATAGCTACATTCAGTCATTGATTCTCTTTACAAAAGATGAGAAAATGCAGTCGAAAAAAATATATATATATATAAACTTGCTAAATTCTGTTTGTGCATGCATGCATATGTGTGTGTGTGTTTGTGTGTGTGCAAAGACTGGGACCAGGATTTCCAGCATCCCTAGATGACCCCTTATAATGTGTATCCTTCCTCGAATTGTTTTCTAACGCTACATTCAGTCATTGATTCTCTTTACACAAGATGAGAAAATGCAGTCGAAAAAAATTTATATATAAACTTGCAAACTAGAAATCAATAACCTCATGATCATGCATGGTACTGAATAAATCTGTCATCTGGAAAAAATTTGAAATGTTTCATAGCAAACCATGTGACAGGCCATAACACTACTCAACCTCTTCCCACAATCCACTTGTTTCCAGCTCCACCTGAAACCCCTGTCCTCTATCCCTGCTACTCTGTTCTCAGATTGACCCCAACTGCTATCTTTATGTCTGAATTTCTGTGGTTTTAGTTCGATTAAGATATTTCATCCAAGATGTCCATGATTTGTGAGGTGTTGCTAGATTTTAGTGCCGTCAATAATTGTCTTCCTTACTCAGTGTATAGAACCAGCCCTGGTTTGTGTGTACGCATAATAATCTGTCACATTTAATTGCAGATGTGAGTTGGTACAATCCAGCATAATCAAATCAGCAAGTCTCTGATGTAGAAAAAGACACCAAGGTCATGGTTGGAATGGCTTTGATCTAAGACGTTCTTCAATCAATGATGACTTCGGGCTAAGCAGCAACAACTTTTATGCATATAAACATCCCATCTCAAAACGCACACACACACACACATCATCATCATCGTCATTTAACGTCTGCTTTCCATACAAGCATGGGTGCGATGGTTTCCCAAGAGCCAGCCAGGCACAGGCCAGTACCAGATTTCTGTGACTGTTTTGGCAGGATTTTTACAGCTGGATGTCCTTCCTAATACCAACCATTCAGGAGAGAGGGGATTAACACATACACACACACACATATATATATATATAAACATACACAAACTCTCTCTCTAAATATATATGTGTGTGTATATATATATATATATATATATATATACATATACACACAACTTATAAATAAGGGCAAACAAAAAAATTTCAAATGCCAAATATGCCGAAAATTCATAAACATGATTTAGTGTTTGCTTCTTCCATGGGTATGAGTAAGTATCTCATTTACTTCTTTTATCACATGTATCACTGACGAAGGGAGGGTTCTTTTTGAACTAACCCTGAAATCGGTCCGATATGGTAATAATGGAATTTTTTAGAAATTTCTGTCGACCTTTTTTCGAGTAGCGTGCGTACTGGGAAAAGAAATTATATGGTAAATGGACAATATGTCCAATTTTCGGCATATTTGGCATTAGAAATTTTTTCATATGCCCTTATTTATAAGTTGTTTATAATGTAACCTTTAAAGGTATTTTTTAATATGCTGGCCATTGATAAAATTTTTTTTTTTTGAAAAAATTTTATCCTACATTAGATATATATATATATAATATATATATATATATATATATATATATAAATAAGCAACTGGATATCAAGTTGTTATGCAGTACGACTGTTTCTAGTGGCTCCATTTAACTAAACAATGCAATGCCATCTTCAGCTGCACAAATAAATAAATAGAATTTTAACAAGTAGGACACATTCAGGGGCTGTAGTTCTTATTGCAGTGCAGATAAATAGATGGGGTGGTTGGCCCAGATACCTTAGATCAGACAAAGCTGACCTGGGAGCTAACAACAACTCTCTCTTTCTTAAGATGTATATATATATATATATTTATTCTTTTACTTGTTTCAATGATTTGATTGCAGTCATGCTGCAGCACCACTTTTACATGAATGAATTGACCCCATTCTTTGTAAGCCTAGTACTTATTGTCTCTTTTGCCACACCACTAAGTTACGGGGACATAAACACACCAACATATACAAATACACATACAACACATATATATAATATATATATATATATATATATACGATGAGCTTTCAGTTTCTGTCTACCAAATCCACTCACAAAGTTTTGGTCGGCCTGAAGTGATAGAAGATATTTGTGCAAGGTGCCACACAGTAGAACTGAACCCAGAGCCATGTGGTCGGGAAGTAAGCTTCTTACCACACAGTCATGCCTGCGCCTTATATATATATTATTCGAGCATAGATGAAAAATGAAAATATGAAATGAGCCCAAATACACTTGAAAATATATAAATGCTTATATATTGTGTATATATATGTATATACACAAACACATGTACATGCACATATGCATATGTATTCATATGCATATATATACATACAAATGTACAATCGCACATTGAATGGCCTGAAAAAATATCTTACTCAAGTATTCACATCCATCCATACATTCAAACGAAGAGATACACCAATACACATACACATTCAATCACAAACGTGCATACAACACAGACTTATATACTCACACATACACACACACATGTGTGCACATGCACATATCTATAAAATCACAAAAAAAAATTTTGATTCACTGTCAGACTGAACTCTTGTAACCTTTATTGATTCTTACACTGGGCATCTAAAACTTATATATATTTATCTATTTATTTATTTATTATTTATCTCTTCCTCACCCTCCTCTTTCTCTCTCTCTCTATATATATTTATTTATTTATTTCTTCATTGTATGTCTACATTTGCTGTCCAGAGAAATGCTTTCCTTGAGTCTCTTTTAAGAGAGTGTTGGTTCTGGCAGCCATATCAGTTAGACTCAGTCCTAAGCACTAAGCTTAGAGGCAGGATCTATTTTTAGTGTCGTGCTTTCAGCCTCTTTGACCTTACATGATTTCCAAACATAGCTGGCAGCCAACTTACAGACGAAACTGCTACAGTTTCTGTAGCTCAAAAGATTTTTGAGAATCAAGCGAGATTAAGTTTGCCTGATCTCTATCTTTTAGCTTGCCAGAGAAGCAGAGAAGAAGAAACAGCCATGGCTGAGAGGAGAAAGCTGCATCAGATGGAAGCATGTGAAGACCAAAAAGAATTTTGAACAGTTATCCAAAAGACTTTGGCAAGAAAGAGTGTAAATGTCATTATAAATACAACTGCACACATACATACACTAACACTTAACACACACACACACACACATTTGAATGAGTGTGTGTGTGTAAGTACAATGTGGCCAAATGGTTAAAAAAGTTTACTTCACAACTTTGTGGTCCAGGGTTCAATTCTATTGTGTGCATCTTGAATAAATGTAATTTTTAAAATATTTTTTATATGAAATAAAGACAGCATACACTGGCCCAGGAGGGGTTGCAATCTCTGAATCAAAACCAGAGTGCAACCTGGGTATTGATACAAGTAAAGATGCATCTTTCCAAGTACTTATTATTGAGTTGGCAATAAAATGCAGATAGCTGGCTGGATGGATCCTTAGAATTTTCAGAACCAGTGAACAGGAAACCTGGTGGTCTTCTGGAGGACATCTATTCTCAGTCTGACCATGTGGAAATATTACATTGCTTGGAAACAATAGTAGATTGGTGATAGGAATGGCATCAAGCCATAGAAAATCTGCCTAAACAAATTCCATCTGTCCAATGCAAACATGGAAATGTATGGCAAAGTAGATATTAAATGATGATAATGATGATATTGTCAAGTATGATCCACTAATACATTTAATTAGATATCGTCAAGAATGAATTTGACTAATCAACTCTACCATGTGATTGCATCATGAGGACTTCTTAGCTGTGTTGTTTTTATGTATGCACATATTGGGCAGTTGCCTGGGGTTCTCACTGGTCAAGGGGCCAAATCTAATGTATATATGTTGTGAACTGCTGTCAGTAAATAAATACCATAGGGGCCCAATACATTGGTTTACTCGGGGGCCTATAATGTTGTTTAGGTGGCCCGCCTTCTTAGACCTCCTTAATACAGATTTCCTAATCACATTAAACTGGATTTATCACGCAAATTCCTAATTGAAGAGTATTTCATTTGTATGGAGTGCTGAGCTAAAATCTTTAAGCCTGGAAGGAACAAAGGGAATTATTAATCATTAGGAAAGACCAGGTTGATATAACAAAGACTCTGTAAGGGTTATGAGATTAACCAGCCAATCAATGTTTTAATCACTGAGATTTATCTTTCATCATATAAGCATTTATCAAAGAACTTTCTGTCCATTTTGACAGGGAAAGTTATGAGGCCAACCATATTTTGGCCACACACCCATTGTTGGAAGATGGTTTAACCCAAAATAGCAACATAGAGAATTTCACTTTTGTTTACTCCGATACCACTTTATTTTAAGAAGAACTGTAAACACACACGTGCGTGTGCATGTGTGTATGTGTGTGCCTGTGTGTGTGTGTGTGGGTGGGTGGGTGTTTAGAAATTATATCATTAAATCGATACCTTGATTTCATGCCAGTATCCCAGGTGGATGTTAATCTGAGTCTATGGCATGGATTTAATGTTATAGTAAGCTTAATGAATGTGAGTACATATACCCTGAATGTACAACACACTTCACTGCAAATGTGTTTAAAGAAATTTACGTGTGTATGCATGTGTGTGTATGTATCTATATACTTAATGGAAGCCTTAACTTCAGATTATATATATATTCATTTATATATATATATATATATATATATTTGAGTATGTATATGTATGGGTGTGTGTGTGTGTGTGTATAATGGTCTCACACACACACACACACATACATACATACATAGCAAATGGATGTTAGCATAAAGCTGAAGATCAGTGAAAAAGAGAACACCTATGCTGAACTATTGAAAAATTTGCAGTTACGCAAGCTCAATGGTTTGATTAACTGAATTACTAGAAAGTGACTGAGTATTCCACAGATTTATGTATGCATTCTGAATATAATCTTCAGCCAGAAGCAGTGTAAGACAAGGCTGTGACTTTTCAATTATATTCACAATCCAACCATTGAGCTTTTACATTATTTCCTCTTACCGATTTTTATTTGTAAATTATGGATCAACTCAAGGCCATAGAAAGTGACATTTGTCTAAAATGTCACACAGTGGGGTAAAACTATGGACCACATGGTTGCAAAACAAACTTTCTAACCATTTGGCCATACTATAGGTTCCTCATCCTCTGTCCCCTCTACTTCCACCCGGACCCTCTTCTCTCTGTTATTGTCTATATTACCATCTTCGGATGATAAATCTGTTCCTTTTATTAAGGAGTGCATTACAGCAATAAGGCAACCTCTAAAAGTGCTGGGTACAGCAAAAAGCACCTGGAACACTAAATGCTTGGTAATTGATCCAGATAATACAATCCAGGGTTTGAAAAGTTTCTTTAGTCTTGCTGATAACAAGGCAACCTCTACAGTGTTGGAGCAATGAAAAATGCATGCAGTATAATCTGTGTAAAATGGTTAGTATTAGGAAGGACATTGAGCCTTAGAAGCCACACCAAAAATTTAGACATTAGATGATGGCATGGTTTTCCTAATCTACTGAATCCTACTGAACTGGTCTACCCTAGCCACCACCATGGAAATGGTAGAGGTAAAATGATGATTATACATTCTTTTATTTGTTTCAATAATTAGATTGCTGCCATGCTGGGGCATCCCCTTCAAGAATTTTAGTTGAACGATTCAAATTCAGTACTTATTTTTTAAGCATGGTACTTATTGTCAGTTTCTTTTGCCAAACTGCTAAGTTATGGAAATATGAACCCTTCAACACTGGTAGTGAAGCAGTGGGTAGGGGACAGACAAACACAAACACATATATGACAAGCTTCTTTCAGTTTCCATCTAGCAAGTGCACACACAAGGCTATGGTCAACCCAAAGCTGTAGTAGAAGAGACACTTGCTCAAGGTGCTACACAGTGGGATTGAACCAACTGAACCCGGAACCATGCGGCTGAGAAGCAAACTTCTTACCACTCAGCCACACCTGCAACCTATTTATATATATTTTCGGAATGTAACTACACACACATATAAACACAAAATTGCAAGCAGTTTGCAGAGTTAGAAGTAATAAGAAAAGGAATTACGATGTCATTAATGGACCATGCTGTCAAATCTTCCAGGAGACTCTTCTTTCAAGTCTTGTGTTCAATTAACCATGATGAATTTGGGCTTCTTGCCACCGGCACATTGCACTTCTATTGCGAAGGTCAATAATTCTTTCTTAATTAGCATGAAGCAAAGTTTATTGTATCATTTGAACAGACATGTATGTTCACATTCTCCACATTACACATTTTAATACATTATTTTCCTCTTCCTTTTTCGACAAATGATTCTAACTCAAAATGTTTATTGATTTTCACAAATTGATAAACACTTATATTCATGCCAGCATGGAGAAATAGACATGAAATCATACACGCATGTATGTGTGTATAAGTGTGCCTGTGTGTGTGTGTGTGTGTGTATATATATATATATATGTATGAGTGTGTCTGTGTGTGCATATATATATATATATATATGTGTGTGTGTCTGTGTGTATATACATATATATATATATGTATGTACGAGCGTGTCTGTGTGTGTGTGTGTATATATATATATATATATATGTGTGTGAGTGTGTGTGTGTGTGCATATATATATATATGTGTGTGTGTGTGTGTGTAAATATATATATATATATGTGTGTGTGTTTGGGTATATCTTGTGTGTGTGTGTGTGTATATATATATATATACATATATATATATATATACATATATATATATATGTGTGTGGTGTATTGTAAATTCTTTTTAAACACTTCTAAGTAAATGAATTCCCTGTGGTGGAATAAATATTATAATTTCTTGCAACACTTTAAACACTTAAACATTAAGCATTTTATCAATGTGGATGCTGTTTAAATACAGTCATCCAAAATTTCAGCAAAGAGGAAGTCATTTATTGATTTGAAAATTAGATTCAGGATTCTTCTGAAATTATATAATGGATTTTAGAATAAATTTGACTTTACTTTCAGTATGGTGCCTCCCCATCAGAATATGTTTTGTTGTTATTCGTACATATATATCAACACATATATACACACACATATACACTATCGTTATCAGTTTAATGTCTACTTTTCCATACTTGTTTGAGTCAGATGAGATTATGTTGAAGTAGAGTTTTCTATAACCAGATGCCTATCTTGTTGCCAACCAGGGCTACATTAAGACTCATTGAGGCCCTAAACACTTTAAAGATTTTGGTGCCCCAAAATTATATGTAATTCAAAATTCAAAAATTTATAAACTATAAAATAAATTTTTATTTTTCATAATGAAACAAAACTAAGAGTAAGATGGAAAATAATGTTTATATTTGTATATTTCCTCTTCACTTATATGTGAAAAGTGTTCTACATTTTTTAATTGTAAAATCTTTGATCAGATCCTCAGAATTAATTCTACTTAACACATCTGCTTTTATACGTAGTAGAGATAAGGCATTCTGAGTATTATTTTTGCAAGATTAAAGATTATGCTGTGAACCATTTACCATTTATGTGGTGCCACACTTCCCTTGTTGCCCTAAGTATGTGCTTATTTTGCTTAGCGGTTAATCCAGCACTGATGTCAACCTTCGCCTGTTTCCAAGTGAGGTAACAATTCGCTTGTCTATCAACTTATTTCTTTATTGCCCACAAGAGGCTAAGCATAGAGGGGACAAACAAGGACAGACAAAGGGATTAAGTCGGTTATATCAACCCCACTGCATAACTGGTACTTATTTAATCGACCCCAAAAGGATGAAAGGCAAAGTCGACCTCGGCGGAATTTGAACTCAGAACGTAACGGCAGACGAAATACGGCTACGCATTTCCTTATTGCCCACAAGGGGCTAATCATAGAGGGGACAAACAAGGACAGACAAAGGGATTAAGTCGGTTATATCGACCCCACTGCACAACTGGTACTTATTTAATCGACCCCAAAAGGATGAAAGGCAAAGTCAACCTCGGCGGAATTTGAACTCAGAACGTAACGGCAGATGAAATACGGCTACGCATTTCGCCCGGCGTGCTAATGTTTCAGCCAGCTCGCCGCCTTTGTCTATCAACTGCCAAACAACCCAGACGGGGTTACATGGGGAACTGAGAACAAGCATCTTTTGAAAGAGCCTTTTGTTTACAGAGATCAAGCAACACATCAAGAAATATCAGGAAGGCATGCTTTCACTGTGAACTGTAAGCAAACTGCCGCATGCAGAACCATCTGTGAGGCCATTGTTTACAATCAATAAACACACATACAGACAGGCATACATACATACATACATATATATGTGTGTGTGTGTGTATCATCGTCATTTAACATCCACTTTCCATGCCGGCATGGGTTAGATAGTTCGACAGGATCTGGCAAGGCCAGGAGCCATACCAGGCACCACTGTTTGTCTTGGTATGGTTTCCATGGCTGGATGCCTTTCCAGTATTTACATACATACACTCTGGAAATAGGTGAGGGGTTGCAGCAAAAAGAACATCCTGCTGTCGAAAATATACCCCAATAAACTCCATCTAACTCATGCTGGCATGGAAAAGTGGATGTTAAAACGGGGATGATGATGATACGACAGGCTTCTTTCAGTTTCCGTCATTCAAAACTACTCCTGAAGATTTAGTCAACAAGAAGTCACCTACACAAGGTATCACACAGTAAAACTCAACCTAAAACCCTGTGATATGGAAGCAACCTCCTTAACCAAACACACACACAATGACACAAATCAACGCATGATAGAGAAAAGCCCTTAGAAGACAAAATTCTTTAATACTAGTGTCCACTCCTGAATGTTGTGCTCCACTTCAATTTATACAAAGAGACTGATTGGCATAGGAAAACTAAGAGTCCCTGTCCCCAGCCACACACACACACACACACACACACAAACATACACTCAAGTATATCGATTTTAGAGAACTGTCATTATTGCTCCTGTCACATTATATATGCCTGTCGTGTCCTTGACTTATTAAAGTTGGCGATAGAAAACGCAAATTGGAATCTGTGTGAAGACTCGACACTCAGGAACAGAATTAAGTGTATCAAGAGAACTACAAGTAAGTTAACAGGTGTCATGAGTGGAAGAGTGTAAACTAGTTTTAGTCTTGCTACCAGCATGGAAAATTGACTGCTGGACTGATAATGGCAGTCATACACTTACACTCATAATCATATACAAGTATCTATACATGTACATAGACACATATATACATACAGCTGTACATGTGTATACATGTGTGCATATATATATATATATATATATGCATATATGATACATATATATACACCCACATACACATCATGTATCTATATGTACTTACACACACATACATATATATGTACTTACACACACACACATACATACATATATATATATATATGTACTTACACACGCATACATATATATATATGTACTTACACACGCATACATATATATATATGTACTTACACACGCATACATATACATATATGTACTTACACACGCATACATATATATATATGTACTTACACACACATACATATATATATACTTACACACATACATATATATATACTTACACACATACATATATATATACTTACACACATACATATATATATATATGTACTTACACACACATACATATATATATATATGTACTTACACACACATACACATACATACATACATATATATATTATATATATGTACATATGTCCATATATAATAACACACAAACATAAACACATGCACACACAAATACAGATATTTACAAATTGAATATCAGTGTTTCTCCACTAACTACTTTACTTATCATGATGACACACCCAACTAATAGATTTTAACAAATTCACTCGGAAATTAAACTGTCATCCCAATATTTGTACACTTTTCTCCTAGTCTTACTCTTTATTGACTTTCCTTAACACACACAGACAAATAGTTACCTGCAATTTTCAGGTGTCATATCAGGTAAGAACATTATCAGGTTTCAACAAATACAGTTTCATTATATATCTCTTTCTGGGAGAAGGGGACAGAGATGGATAGAGAAGGGATGTTTTGTTGCTGTTGTTGCTATGGTTGTTGAGATCTTTAAGTCAGCCCTAATTGGACAGACCAATGAGCAAAGGTCATCCAATTTGTGTGTGTGTGTGTATCAAAAGGCAGTATCATTGTTAGGAGAGGGTGGTCTACCCTAGGTGATGCTTTTATGGGTGTGGCACTTTTAGGTCTGTGATATAAGGCGGCAAGCTGGCAGAAATGTTAGCACACCGGGCGAAATGCGTAGCCGTATTTCATCTGCTGCTATGTTCTGAGTTCAAATTCCACTGAGGTCGACTTTGCCTTTCATCCTTTCGGGGTCGATAAAATGAGTACCAGTTGCGTACTGGGGTCAATACAATTGACTTAATCCATTTGTCTGTCCTTCTTTGTCCTCTCTGTGTTTAGCCCCTTGTGGGTAGTAAAGAAATAGGTATAAGCCTGTGTAAGCTTGAAGGGCCCAAGGTGATGGTTGAATTTTTCAGTCTGCTGTATAAGTCCGTATAGGCTCATGAACCTTTTGCAGGTGGGGCAAACTAAAGGGCTGCACTCCCTACTTGTTGGCACACATACCAGCTACACCACTGTAAGGAACTACGTCATTAAATGTGACATTCCACAGTTTGTTAAATGGTAGATTGTGATTTGAGCATAGTTTGCCTGCTATTTCTAGCAGGTGGTGCAACTGCATGGAGACTCCCTTGTGAGTTCAAGCAAGAGGGTATATTAGAGAAGTAGGGTTGTGTATTCTTAGTATACCAGCTTCATTTTACTTACTTAACATGTTGTTTTGCCATATGTCAAGCCTGATCAAGCAGAAAGGTCTACATCAATAGAAAAGAGATGTAGCAGTGACCATTTCCATCTAATCTTTTTAGAACAAGGATCAGCAATGGTAAAGCCATTAGAAGAGGTCTTTGTGAAAACTTTTCCGATTTGCAGGTGTGGCTGTGAGGTAAGCAGTTGGTTCCAGGTTCAGTCCCACTGCATGGAACCTTCAACAAGTGTCTTCTACTATAGCCTCTGGCCAACTAAAGCCTTGTGAGCAGATTTGGTTGATGGAAACTGAAAGAAGCCTCTCGTGTATATAGATATGCATGTGTGGTGTGTGTGTGTGTATGTTTGTTCCCCCCAACACTACTTGACAACTGATGTTGGTTTGTTTACATCCCCTTCACTTAGCCATTCAGCAAAAAGAAATTGATAGAATAAGAACCAGGCTTAAAGAAATAAACTAAGTACTGGGGAGGGGGGGTGATTCATTTAACTAAGAAATTCTTCAAAGCAGTGCTCCAGCATGGCCACAGTCTAATGACTGAAACAAGTAAAAAATAACAGATGAAAGTTTGCAAGCCATTCAATAATCGATGGCTTTTAAATAGACTTTCACATCAGGATTTGTTTAATTATTTAATCCCTAGGATGGAAAATAAAAGCAGTCATGATGATGATGATGATGATGACAAAAACGATGACAACTATGATGATAACAATGATGATGATGATGATGGCGATGATGATGATGATGATGATAACAACAATGACAACTATGATGATGATGACAATGATGATGCTGACTATAATGACAACAACGATGATGATGATGATGATAGTGATAATTACAACGATAATGATGATGATGATGATAATGACAATGGTGATGATAAGGATAACGATTCCAATGTCAATAATGATGGCGGTGATGACAAAGATGATGGTGAGTGCTTTTAATGTATCACACGAGTGCAAGGTTTATTTTTTGCAACAAAGAGCAATCTTTGCGACAATTTATTTGAAAATAAATTTTTAAATACATTTTATATTTGATAAAATAAAACTCATAAAAACTGTCGATGTGTCATAACAACTTTTATATCTTATTTAATGTTAGCATAAATCATAAAACACAGAAAATGTCTAACTTAATGTGCTTTTCCTAAGTTTAGATGGCAGGGCTTGATTTGACTGTCATTTCAAGCACATTGTTGGCTCACAAGGGATCTTTTCGGTTTGAACGGCAGTTTTTAACATAATTTCTAGGTAACTAAAAAAATTTGAACTTCGTATACTAGTAGAATGTGTTTATAAAACATCTTTTTCTCTTGGCTTTATTGAGAAAATTCTATAGTTTGTAAGATATTGTTTTTTTCTTCAATTTATGCAATTTCAACCAATCAAATACGTCCTTTGAGGTAAAAAACATTCTGTGCCGTATGAATATGTCCCTCGTTTAAGAAACAAATTGGGTTTATTTACATTTGAGAAGAAAAAAAGATACCCTTCCCCTAACCCTAACCGTAAAACAGATTGAAATGCAATAGATCGATACTAGGGTCATAATTATGGGTGACAATTTCATGACACAGCTAGAAAAAAACTGCCATTCAAACCAAAAGGATCCCTCACATGTTGACATTACTAATATAGATCTACTTCGTAAATGTACTTAATGACATTTATAAATGGGAAGGGTTATAAATATATCAACACCAGAAATATTATTGACGCATATTTCATAAAACTTCCAAACACAAATAAACAAGAGAGACACAATATGATCACATGGCCTGCTAGAAACTGCAACAACAAAAAAAAAAACTTCCTTAAAATTATATTAAATTATCTTAAATAATATAAAAATAGGGGAAGGACACATCAGCTAATGAAGCAGTTTTAGATAAAGATAATGACCGGATGTTTATCAGTGGGGTTAATGAGTGCATTACGTTTATCTCGTAAAAGTGTAAATGGATATGAGAGATAAGCGTAACGGATTGGGAAGTGGTTGCGTAATTGGGTAAGCCCGTGTGTTTATAAATAAGCATGTGTGTATGTTTGTAAATATGTATATGAGTGTGTTTAACATCATCAACATTAGCATCATTTTAATATCTCATATTTCCATGTTTACCATAAGTCAACCAGATTTCATTGAGTCAGATTTTCTATGGCTGGATGCCCTTCTTGTTGCCAACTTCTGCCTGCTCACTACATGTTGGACATGTTGGAAAAAATGATGGTTGCTTACAGCCATCATGTGGCAACAAGATAAGAGGAGACACACGCACACACACAATAAGGTTCTTTTAGTTTCGAATTATCAAATCCACTCATAAGACTTTGCTTGGCTCAGAGCATTAGAAATCACTTCCCAAAGATGCTGTGCTGTGAGTGATGTGTGTGTGTGTGTGTGTATGTGTGTGTGTGTGTGTGTGTGTGTGTGTGTGTGTGTAAAATGAAACTTCAAAGTTACTGTCAATAAAATTCTTGCTTAAGAATAAGCTTGTACTCTACAAAAGTATAGAGTAACCCATCAGATTAATGTAAAGTTATTTTTATTATAACTGAACATAAAAACAAGCATTTATATATATATATAATATATATATATATATATATATATACAGAGAGAGGGGAGAGAGAGAGAGAGGGAGAGAGAGAGAGGGAGAGAGAGAGGGAGAGAGAGAGGGGGAGAGAGAGGGGGAGAGAGAGGGGGAGAGAGAGGGGGAGAGAGAGAGTCAATCCAAACATGAACAAGCAAGAAAAAACAACAATGTGAGGACGTGGAATAAGTACAGTGTTGTTGGACGCTCAGGAAAGGAAAGGAAAGAAAGAGGATTTCATGTTTTGAGCGGAGCTCTTCATCAGAAATATATTAAAAGTCTAAAGAAAGGAAGATAGAGAAAGAAAATCGCCAACGATACACATGCGGTCACATATTGAAATATATATATACACACGCACACAAACACAAAAATACAGTAGTAAGATACTGTGCAAAAGAATATTGTCTCTCCAAGCCTCTTAAAATATATTTGCATGAGTGTCCAAAATGAGAAGTGGACATATCAGTGGGTGTATATTAGGTGTGGTTGTCTGTGCTCAAAAGTGGAACTGTATATGCAAGTGCAGTTACTTTTCCTATTATTCATATTTGATTGATAAATTAACGAGAGGAAGTAAAGCAGTAACAATGACCTTCATGACTATGATAGGGCCTCAGAAACAGCATGTGGGTGTGGGAAGTGTGAAAGCCAGGCGTATCAGGTAAAAGCCCTCCAATGGACTCACACAAATTTTCTGGTAACACAATCTTATTGACAAGGTTTCGGTTGACTTGTCACACTGCTGTTATGGTCAAAGATACTTACCCAAGGTGCCACACATAAGCATTGAACTTAATCCATGAGATTGCAAAATAAACTTCTTAACCATACAGCCATGCTTACCCACCCAATATTACTCAGGAAGTCAAGAGCAAAACAAAAAAAAAAACATAAAAGGAACAAGGAAAAGGAAAGGATGAATTGATATGAAATTAAGGTGTAGGTGTGTGGTTTTATTGTCAAGAAATTGCTTCTCAACCATATGGTTCCAGGTTTAGTCATACAGCAAGATACTGTGGATAAGCATCTTCTAGTAAAGCCCTGGGCTAACACAAGCCTTGTGAGTGAATTTGGTTGATGGAGACTGAAAGAAGCTCATCATATATGCATGTGTATGTGTGTGTGTGTGTATATATATATATGTAAAATGAAACTTTGTGGTTATCGTTATATATATATGTATGTATGTGTGTGTGGCACGTAAAAAGCACCCACTACACTCATGGAGTGGTTGGCGTTAGGAAGGGCATCCCGCTGTAGAAACACTGCAAGATCAGAATGGAGCCTGGTGCAGCCTCCTGGCTTCCCAGACCCCAGTCGAACCGTCGAACTGTCCAACCCATGTTAGCATGGAAAACGGATGTTAAACGATGATGATGATGATATATATATATATATATACACGCATATGTACGTATTGGTTAGGCGTTGCAAGACTAATAACCTGGTGTAGAACTCAAGTAAATTGTTGCACTTCATATTCAAGGTTCCAATGAAGCATAAAGGTGTCACTCAGGCACTCACCTATGAGTCTACTGCAGCCTAAAGCAGAAACAGCCATAAGCTAATGAAGCTCATAAGATAATTGTTTACTCCTTTGTCATATCATATTCTCATATATATATGTGTGTGTGTATGTCTGTGTGTGTCTGTGTATAGTATATGTAAGTGAGTGTGTAAGTTTGTGTCTCCTTGTCTTGACATCATGTAACACTATCACACAAGCAGGGTCTTTCATTTCCAATCTTCCATGTAAACATGTCTGGTCACGGGGAAATATTAGACAGAATCTGAAAGAAGCTCATCACATAAATATGTGTGTGTGTGTGTCTGTGACTCCAATCACCACTTGACAACCAGGGTTGGTGTGTTTGCATCCCCATAACTTAGCGATTCGGCAAGAGATCAATAGAATGGATAGCAGAATAAATACTAGGGTTAATTCTTCAACTAGAAATACCTTAAGGCAGTGCCTCAGCATGGCCTCAGCCTAATGACTGAAACAAGTAAAGGATAAAAGATGAGTACAATTAACAGGACAAAGAGAGCAAAATTTTTCCCTTTTCTCTCTTTATTTATAATTTTAAAATGGTTATTTTTTCTTTCCAATTTCCAGCGTCTCAGTAATTTTCTCTATTGAATCTCCAGGGTTCCACGATGTCAAAAAGACTGAGAACCATGGGTAGTGAATCAATATTTATCAAATTCCTCTGGTAAATTTACCTATGAGAGAAAGAGAGAGTAGTAATCTGTCTGAACAGAATTTCTCTCTGATCAGATCAACACCATAGGAAATAAAATTGATAAGCATTGTTAATAATGGGTTGTTGTAGTTCATAAACTTATATCAATTCATCACTAACATTTATTTCAAGTGAATGAGAAATAAAGTGTATGTCATGTGAAATGACTTGAGTGGAAAAGGTATCGGCTTACCAACTCATAGAACACAAATTCAAATCCAGTACACTCATCCCTGTGCATATTTGAGCAGCACTCCCAACTTTTTCATGGTTCAGTTCACTTTGATGCTGAGAATAGCTATGGAATCTTCAAAGGAATTTCCTCTGTACTAGACAAGTGGCCCCAGGACTTGTCTCCTGTACTTGCCAAAATGATTAAAATAATATTAAGTCACTGTGCTAAATGTTGTTTTTTCATTACCGAATAATTATCTTTAATTAAACTCCATGATGGTGACTGTATTAATTGTGTTAACACTAGCTTAACATACAAAGAGAGGTTAACTGTTTAATACATTTACATACTATGGAAGAAGCTGAGATAAGCTCTGGCTTTGAAGAATCTTATGAAATCCTGGTAGTATTTAAAATGACTTTAGGAATAAAATACGCTCAGGTGCCAAAAAAAAGCTGGTGCTATGAAAAAAAAAAGTGGTTTTCTGTATACTCTGTCTATCCATCTATCTATCGACCTGCCCTTCTGTCTATCTATTCTGCCCTTCTATCTATCTATTGATCTGCCCTTCTGTCCGTCTACTTATTTCTCTACCTATCAACTTTTATACCTACATCCATGTCCATATCCTTTTATTATTTCCACCTTACTGAAGGTGGAGGTGTTGTTTTCAGTCGTGTTTGTTTGTTTGTCTGTGGACAAAATATCTCAAGAACTGCTGGATGAATTCAGAGGAAACTTTCAGGGATGTTTGGCCTCATGACTGGCACAAACTAATTAGATTTTGGGATTGATCCAATACTAGACAAAGATTCTAGATTATCTTTCCCGTTTTTTTACTTAATTTTTGCAAGTGGTTGGATTCATTTTTAGTATTCTCATTTGAGAGAGCAGTTGAGTATATTTCAGATATACTCATTTTTAAAATCATCTCTGGCTAATAATTGAAAGGACGTTGGTGTTGCTTTGGTGGAGGTTTGCGCTCTCTGAGTGCTCTTGTTACCCTTAACCTCTTTTTTTCACTTCTTATTTTATTTTGATTTATTTTATGTCACTCTGTAAAGTGGTTGGCATTAGGAAGGGCATTCAGTTATAGAAACAGTGTCCAAAGCAGACATTCGAACAAGATTCAGTCCTCTAACTCATCAGATCTGCTTGAACCAACCAACGCATGCCAGCATGGAAGATGAACATTAAACGATGATGATGATATGCTAGCATGGTTATAAGTTTAAACATAATACATATGATTGTATGAAAGGATGGATGAATGAATGGACAGACAGACAGGCAGACAGTCAGACAGACAGATAAATGTATTAGGTGGGGGTGTGATATACTATATCAAAATTACTGTAATACAGTATCCATTGATTTGATGATTCTCCAGTAAGAATTTCTGAATAATGACAATATAACATTCTTAATCATCCATGAACGCTCTATGCGTGTGTGTGTGTGTATGTGTGAGTGCGTGTGTGAGTGCGTGTGTGTATGTGTGTGTGTGTGTGAGTGTGTGTGTGTGTGTGCATGTGTTTGTGATGTATAAGTTTGAGCATGCAAGTGCCTGCATGAACATCTATGAATGCGATGTATTTACATGTAGCTATGGTAGCCAAACGGCTATGTTTGAGATAAATATGATTATCATCGGACCACTTAGTCTAATCTTGGTTTCTTATTATATTAGCTTGAATGGTTTCTTGGTAACTATATCCTTTAAAAAGACAAACTCACTCAAGTCTAATCATGAAGTGATATTGCTTGGCTTGAAGAACGATACTTTCATCAATTCATCTCACAGTTAAAATGAAATAAACAATAAATATTAAATGAAGCCTGCGTTCTTTTTTTTTTTTTTATTATCAAATATAGAAGAGACAGTGAGAGGCTGAATTTCTAAATGCTGAGAATGAGGTCAGCTGATTATGTCAAGTGATGGTCGGTTGGTACTTAAGAAGGGTTTGGTTTGTTAGTCTTGAGATGAGAATTGCTTAATAGGCACCAAGCAATGATGGGTGCATTTCAATAAATTTTGTGATTTGTACAATATAAATCAAATTAAAGTAATTTAGGTTTACTAGACAATTAAGATGTATTTTTCTGGTTCAGTCCCACTGCACAGCACCTTCAGCAAGAGTCCTCCAGGACAGCTTGGAGGCCTACCAATGCCTTGTGATTGAAATTGGTACACAGCAACTGTGTGGAAGGCCAATTTGTCAGAAAAAGCAAAAGAAAATGACAACATCAGATCTAGAAAGCTCTTAAACAAACTGAATAATCCACCAGAAGAAGATTTGATTTCGTTTTTCTCAAACAAGAAAAACTCCGACCAAGATCAAAAAGTTAACAGAAGAAATGACAGATGGTTATATATACATACACACACACACACACATATATATAAATATATATATACATACACACACACATATATATATACAAATACACACACATATTATATACATACACATACACACACATATTATATATATACACATACACACACATATATATACACATACACACACATTATATATATATACACATACACACATTATATATATACACATACACACATATATATATACACATACACACACATTATATATATACACATACACACACAGATATATACACATGTATGTATATATATATATATATATATATATATTGGTGCAGCCTCCTGGCTTCCCAGACCCCGGTTGAACCGTCCAACCCATGCTAGCATGGAAAACGGACGTTAAACAATGATGATGAAGATTTATATTCAACATATTCCCCTCTCAGATTCACACACTTATTGCTGTGGTCCTTCAGTTTTTCTAAGCCCTGTAACAGAACTAGGAAGGTTGGGCTTTCACAATACCCTTAAAGCCAAGAACTTTTCAGCTCCCCCTTGTGTGTGTATATACACACACATATATATATATACACACATGCACCAAGCTTTACATGCGTTAGTCATTTAGTTTGTGAGAGTATTGAATATGCACCCAACAAAAATACATTTACAGTGGCAGTGCAGTGAATGAGTAAGCATGTCTGTGCATCTACATCAAATTAACGAGCATCCTTTCAGGAGAATAAATATTTAAATGTACGTATAAAATATGAAGTTATAACGATCTTTATGTAAATGATATTGATTTGTAGCATTGGCACAGGGCCACAAATTTGTATGGAAGTGAGTGGAGTCAATTAAATTGGATCCAGAACATGACTGCTATGTATTTTATGGATATTAGTGGAAGGAAAGACGAAAGTATCATATATATACACACATATCTGTCAATCTGTATGTCTATTTATATAACTACATCTTTCTGTGTATATTTATGATATCCATGTATGTAGGTATTTTTGTAGGTACATGTGTGTCTATATATATATATATGATGATGATGATGATATATATATATTCAAACACATACACCAGCATGTATGTGTGTATATAATGTATATATTATATATATATATTACACAATTATATATACATAAATATAAACACACAAAACGCAGATAGCTAGAAAAATGGGAAGATAGATATTTATATACACACATGCATCTACATATATGCATACATACATATACACACACATTTATGTATGTAAGCACACACACACACACATATATGTATGCACACACACATTTATATGTATGCGCACACACACACATTTATATATGTGCACACACACACACACACATTTATATATGTATACACACAGACACACACACATTTTGAAGTATCAAAATGGTAGAGACGTTGTGAATGTCAGTTAGTTCATCTTTTGAAAACATTTTTCATGCTCAAAATTGTTGAAGCATAGAATAAACTACCTGCATCAGTTGTTAGATGTCAGGACACAATTTCCTTTAAAAATTTACCAACACCACCCCTGACATACCT
>NC_042999.1:14484673-14489673 GCF_006345805.1 Octopus sinensis | reverse complement strand
ACAGCTCAACACACTGTTGACTTGACCAGCTGTGAATCTTCTCAGAGTTATGGCATGAGTAGCTATAGTAAGTTCAGTCACACAGACAAATCACTAAAGAATGCCAGAACAGGTGTTCCTGATAATTTGTAACGGCCGAAAACAAATACAATGCATTTCTTCACAATAAATATTCTTTTCTACTCTAGGCACAAAGCCTGAAATTTTGGGAGAGAGTGGCCAGTCGATTAGATCAACCCTAGTATGCAACTGGTACTTAATTTATCGATCTTGAAAGGATGAACGGCAAAGTCAACTTTGGGGGAATTTGAACTCAGAACATAAGGACAGATGAAATACCTATTTCTTTACTACCCACAAGGGGCTAAACACATAGAGGACAAACAAGGATAGACAAATGGATTAAGTCGATTATATCGACCCCAGTGCATAACTGGTACTTATTTAATCGACCCTGAAAGGATGAAAGGCAAAGTTGACCTCAGCAGAATTTGAACTCAGAACGTAGCGGCAGACAAAATACTGTTGAGCATTTCGCCCAGCATGCTAACATTTCTACCAGCTCGCCACCATCTTCACAATAAATATTCATTTCTACTCTAGGCACAAAGCCTGAAATTTTGGTGGAGGGTGTCAGTCGATTAGATCGACCCCAGTATGCAACTGGTACTTGTTTAATCGACCTTGAAAGGATGAAAGGCAAAGTCGACCTCGGCGGAATTTGAACTCAGAATGTAGCGGCAGACGAAATACCACTAAGCATTTTGCCTGGCATGCTAACTTTTCTGCCAGCTCACCACCATCTTCACAATAAATATTCATTTGCATTTGTTTCTGTCAGCCACATTTTCAACAGCCTACCTGTAAACTGCCATCTCAGTTCATTAATGAAATGATTTATTTTCAACACTGACTTTATACTCATTATCAATAACTGACAAAGAAATTGATAAACATTTTAATTTAGATTTAAAACAAAAACAACAACAATACATTTACATTTTCATTGGAGATATCTTTCAAATCTACAATCTTATTGGATTTATTAACTATTGTCATTATTCTTTATATTCAGAGTTCAAATCTCTCTAAGGTCATTCAGGCATGGCTGTTTAATAAGAAGTTTGATGCCTAACCACATGGTTCAGGGTTCAGTCCCTCTGTGTGACATCTCGTGCAAGTGTCTTCTACTATAGCCTTGGGCCAACCAAAGCCTTGTGAGCGGATTTCGTAGAAGGAAACTGAAAGAAGCCAGTCAAATAATATATTTACATGCGTGTGTGTGTGTTCTGTGTTTTACTCTGCTCCACCGCTTGACAGTGTTGATGTGTTGACATCTCCCTAACTTAGTGGTTCAGCAAAAGACACCGACAGAATAAATACCAGGTTTAAAAAAAGGCAAGTATTGGGTTGATTCATTTAACTAAAATTCATCAAGGTGGTGCTCTAGCATGGCTGTAGTCTAATGACTGAAACAAGTAAAAGGTGGTGGTGGTGGTAGTAGTAGTAGCAGCAGCAGCAACAGTAGTGGTAGTAGTAATATTCAAAAGTTATTACTTGCTAATTTAATTAAGAGAGATGTTATTCTGAGGTTTGATGACATCAAGTCTCTCCACATCTCAAGAATTTTCCTTAGCAATCTTGCAGTAAACAGGATGGAACTTCACTGCAGGTCAGCATTACATGTATCAATTCCAATGTCCTCCAGCCTCTTAGGTAGTAGATTATTATTACTATTATTTTTAAAGTGGTGAGCTGGCAGAATTGTCATCACGCTGGATGAAATGCTTAGCAGTATTTTGCCCGTTGCTATGTTCTGAGTTCAAATTCTGCCAAGGTTAACTATACCTTTCATCTTTTTGGGGGTCGATAAATTAAGTACCAGTTGAGTACTCAGGACGATGTAATTGACCATGCCCCTCCCCCAAATTTCAGGCCTTGTGCCTATAACAGAAATTATTATTATTATTATTATTATTATTATTATTATATTATTAAGGCAGAATCGTTTGCATGCCAGGCAAAATGCTGAGCATTTCATTCATCCTTATGTTCAGAGTTCAAATTCTGCCGAGGTCAGCTTAGCTTTTTATCATTTCGGGGTCAATGAAATAAGTTTCAGTTATGTACTGGGGGGCATTGAAATCAACTTACCCCCGACTCCAAAATTTGAAGCCTTCTGCCTATAGTAGAAAAGATTATTATTATTATTATTATTTAATGACGGTGCATCAGCATGGCTGCAGCTCTGAGCTGAAACTAAAAAAAAGAAGCCTTCTTGAGGAGCTGTTGGTGTAAAGAGGTCCAAAGTGCATGAGGTCTCTTTGGTCACCTTACAGTGGAACTCCACCCCTATTGGGGAAGCATGTTGTAGATTTAATCTCTTTGTTAATCGTTGTGTTTGTTGGCTACTAACACATTTAACCTTACTACCCCTCATCTGTGTATCATCCTCTATGTTTTGTGTTCGGCCCTGGTGGCCAATAAAGAAAGAATCATCATTATTATTATTATTATTATTATTATTATTATTATTATACTGTTGTTACTGCTGCTGCTGCAGCAACCAAACCAAACAATGACAGGAAGCTATGATTGTAAATAATGTGAAGAAGTATTACATAGATAGAAATGGTGAAGAAATGTAATATGATAATGCTGGTGGTGTATATATATATAAATATACATATATATACACACACAATTGTCTGCACATACATACACAATTAGTCATTTGTATATATTGATATACATGGATTTGAGAGTGTGTCTGCATGTATCTATAAACACATACACATACATATATATAAATGTGTATGACGCATTTATAAAAGATGTACGTACACACATACATACATATACACACATACACAACACAAGAATGCTCACCTGGCACAAAACAAGAGACACTGATCACTAAGAGACACTGAACTTCTAAGTCACCACAATTTGTTATTTGGCAGCTGTATTGAGTTCTTCCTCCTTATGGCATATGTGTATGTATGTGTACACACACAACTGAAAGCTACATGCTATGATTGCCATATATATATATATATATATATATATATATATATATATATATATATATATATATATAATATATTATATATATGCAGATATACACACATATATAGTATGTGTGATAAATATTTAACTGACAATGCTACAACTGCATGTACTGAACATTATAAACTTTAACATGATATCGAAATGTAAAGAAAATATATAAAAAAAACACACCACAGTAAAATCTACAATACATCATGACAACAATTACAATAGGAAGTGCGTAATATAATGAACTGAAATAACATATAAGTCTATTGGTAGTCTACAGTGTGTGTCTGTAATGAATGCATGACTAAGATTTTCTTATATACAATGGTAAATGTTACACCTTTGTAAGCAACAATCTGAAGTTAGAAGGGAAATAGTAATCCCACTGTGTTGGCAATCATAGCATGTAGCTTTCAGTTGTTAAGCAGTTACACTACATTGAGTTTCGTTTCCTGCTCACTGAGATTTTAGTATAAGTGTTTGAGTTCATGTGTTTGCCTCCGTTTCTCTCTGATACACACATCCAAACACACACACATAGATATAGATATATAGATATATATATGGTAAATATAAAGTAAGATAACATGAGGGAAAATGATAAAAGGATAAACAGAAAGGGCAATTAGGCCCAGAATACCTCTCATCAGCCACAAGGACCAGAATCAGTATAGTTTCAGCTTGCTTAAGTTTAGATACACACACACACACATGCGTGTGTGTGTGTGTGTGTGTGTGTGTGTGTGTATATTATATATATATATATATATATATAATATTAGGGTAATAAGAATTATAGAAATTTTTTATTACCAGTGGCCTAGTGCAAAAAAATTTAGTCAATAGACTATATATTATTCATATATGTACTATATATATATATATATATATATATATATATTTCTTTACTACCCACAAGGGGCTAAACACAGAGGAGACAAACAAGGACAGACATAGGGGTTAAGTCGATTACATCGACGCCAGTGCGTAACTGGTACTTAATTTATTGACCCCGAAAGGACGAAAGGCAAAGTCGACCTTGGCAGAATTTGAACTCGGAACGCAATGACAGATGAAATACGGCTATGCACTTCGCCCGGCGTGCTAACGATTCTGCCAGCTGGCCGCCTTTATATATATATATATATATACACACGCACATGTATGTATGAATGGATGGCTGAATGAATGAATATGCCAATGAGAGAAATTAAAATTTAGTCAATGCCTGTACTAGAGTTAATTCATTTATCCAAAACTGAGACTTGTCACTGTAATTACTTTGAGTTTCCCATGACTCTCATCACATTCCTCAAAGTTGCCTTGAGGACTATGGTAGTAACCAAAAGTTAAATCCTATTTTAGGCTGCAAAATATCAGGAAAGTAAAATGTGAAAGAGATGAAAGTAGACACACTATACATTTATTGAATAGTTGCATGTAAGCTGTGATGGTCTTTTTGTTTTTTGTCTTTTTTTAAATATTTTTTGTCTTTCTTTTCAAAGAATGAACTAGTTTGTATACTACAGGTGTAAGCCTCACATTGACATTACCATTTATTTCCAGCAATTGCTATGGTCCACTTCACAAGCTTGGCAGGATTGCTACATATATCACATGTAACCAACTGTGTTCACTGGAATGTGTCAAGATGCAAGCCATGGAATAGTTTTGCCTGTTGTTCTGTTACTGGAAAAATTGTTTTGAAGTGGAGTAATTCTGTGTAATACTTAATACAGGGTGCAGCAGAAAAATACCCTGCATTTGACACGGCCATCACTGTGGCACTAGTCAAGTTAGGCAGGTGGTAATGCTGTCATTATATAGGTAATGCATTACCATTTTATTTTTCTAGTTACTATTAATGTTTGCATGAGTGTAAATTATGTGTTTACTATTGAAACATTTATAAAGAATTGTCAATCTGGGAGGGCTTTTCT
>NC_042999.1:14467173-14479673 GCF_006345805.1 Octopus sinensis | reverse complement strand
CTGACTGCCACTCCACTGTGGGCCTGAGCAGCTACAACAGATGCTGACCACCATCAGCAGCTGATATGGTTTTTTGGGGCACAGATCCATGGCCTCTCAAGACTTATGGATGCCTACTACTACTACTACTACTACTACTACTACTACTACTACTACACACACACACACACACACACACATATATATATATATGACAGCACATAAAAAGTACCACCTGAACGTGGCTGATGCCAGTGCCACCTGACTGGCTCCTGTACTGGTGGCATGTAAAAAGCACCTACTACACTCTCGGAGTGGTTGGTGTTAAGAAGGGCATCCAGCTGTAGAAACATTACCAGATCAGATTGGAGCCTGGTGTGGCCTCCTGGCTTGCCAGTCCCCAGTCAAATCGTCCAACCCATGCCAGTATGGAAAATGAACGTTAAACGATGATGAGAATGATGATGATTGTGTACAACACCACATAAGGACTGCCAAGAATTCAACCACTGCCAACCACTCTTCTTTGTTAATGCAATCCAAAACCCTTCCCATTATGCTAGCTTAGTGCTATCCGGAAACCTTCACACTGTGCTAGTTTAACCCTTTTGTTACCGTATTTCTGTGAAGATACTCTGTTTGTTTCAATTACTTTAAATACAACAAAGACTATAGTAAAATAACTTAGTGTTAAGAACATAAATTATGACTAATTCAAAACTGATGAAAACAAGACATTTGTACTACAAAGCCAGAGGTGGTTTCAGCCGGGTTGGTAATGAAAGGGTTAACCCTTTAGCATTGAAGCCAACCAGATCTGGCCAAAATATCTTACTTCTTTTATGTTCAAACTGGGCAGATCCAGCTTCTTGTACCTACCCTGCAATGTCATTCCAAAAACAAACCATCACCACATCGAAGTCTCAAAGTTAGGAGACAAAGCATAATAAATTCAAAACAATGTGAATAAATAAGTATTACACTCAACAGACCAATCTGAGTGCTGAAGGGTTACAGATGTGGCTGGCTACATCCATCTCTTACAGACATCATACAAATACAATGTCTCATACAAACTGCCAACAGCCTACGCTTCGACTGTTGGCCAGCTTCTTCTTTTTTCTTCACAAAGATCTAGTCTAGATATCTGTCCTGTTATAAAAACATTGGCACACATGTAGAAATTCTCCTTGTAACACGCAACATATATAGCTAATTTGGTACACAACAATTTGGAACTGACTTCAGCAAAACCCTAGCGAAAACTCCATCTATTATAAAACAATAAAACTTAAGCCAATTTCAGGCTGTAATAAATAGGCTTTGTCATGTCTAATCTGTGTGATTTTATTGTTTACCCAAAGGAATGTATTTATTTATTTCTTTCATTGAGAGAAAGGTGTCTTGAGTGAGTTATTCTGCCATACGATTTAAAGAACTATCATTATTTAAATATAAAATATCTTAATTTCATTCTTTTATTGGTTTCAGCCATAGGCCGAGGCCATTCTGGGGTACCGCAATGAAATTTAATATACAATATAAGAATAGACTATATTATTATATCTATATACAGCTGTATGCATACAAATATATGTATATATGCACACATTTAATTATTGAATATATAAATGGAAAATAACAGTACTGCTTGCATCTAGGGAGAGTTTATTAGTTACTACTACAACATTTCCTTATCTGATCACATTCCTAAATCTTGTACGTATGTGTGTGTATGCACGCACACACACACATATATACATTCATATATATATATATACACACATACATGTACATTTATATATGTATACACACACAAATGTACATGTATATATACATTCATATATACATATATATACACGTGTATATGTATGTACACATGAACATTTGCACAGTATCTGTATACACATCTATATACACATACATACATACATATATATATATATATATATATATATATATATGAACACACATACATATAAACATACACACACACACATATATATATATATATAAAGAAGTATACAAAAATTTATATATTCTTTAATTAGTTTCAGTTATTTGACTGCTGTCATGCTTGAGTTCTGCCTTCAAAAAGATTTTTAACTGCTTATATTCACTCAACTGTAATATTTGATATTCATTTTATCAGCTTTGTAAAAGAAAAAAAAGAGAAAAAGTCAACTAAAGTACAAAGGGAGGTAACCGGAAAGGAACATATACAACAAAGCATTCTTATTCTTGAAAGCAGCACATGAACATGCCATCCCTCGCCGATACACTCACACATATATGTATAAGTGCATGTACTTACATACAAACATACACACACACACACATATATGTATATACATATGCAAGTGAAAATCAAAATCGTAATCTATCAACATCAATGGAATTTGTAGCTGTGATACCAGTGCCGGCTGCATGTAAGAGAACCATCCGAACGTGGCCGTAGCCAGCGCCGCCCGACTGGCCTCCATGCCGGTGGCACGTAAAAAGCACCATCCGATCATGGCCGTTGCCATGTTTGTCTGGTCCCTGTGCCGGTGGCACGTAAAAAGCACCATCTGATCATGGCCGTTTGCCAGCCTCGTCTGGCACCTTTGCCGGTGGCACGTAAAAAGCACCCACTACACTCACGGAGTGGTTGGCATTCAGAAGAGCATCCAGCTGTAGAAACACTGCCAGATCAGACTGGGCCTGGTGCAGCCTTCTGGCTTCCCAGACCCCAGTTGAACCGTCCAACTCATGCCAGCATGGAAAGCGGACGTTAAATGATGATGATGATGATGTATACACACACCACACACACATATATACAAGTATTTATCAATACATGCTTCTGTCTGTGTGTGTCTCTCTCTCTCTCTATATATATATATAATATTAATTAGAGACAAAACCACTATTTTGTAAATCAAAATAGTGGTCTCTAATTAATATTATATAATATTTTACTATAAAATTGGATTCAATCCTAAATCTGATTTTTCCCTGTAAATTTGGATTTATTCCCTAATATTTTATTATATATATATATATATATATATATATATGTATATCATCATCGTTATTTAATGTTTGTTGTCCATGCTGGCATTGGTAATATATATATAATTAAATAATAAGGGTAGAAATTGATGTTAATCAATTAGAACCAGTGGCTTAGCATATTTAAAAAATCCGAAGATTAAAAACTGTGATATATACAAAATTTAGAGGAATGACCACTAAAGTGGACACCGAATTTCTTCATGGTAATGACAATTTGATGTCTATGTTTAGCATATAGGGTGTCCACTTTAGTGGTCATTCCTCTAAATTTTGTATGTATATCTATCTATCTATCTATCTCTATATATATATAGATAGATTAGATATATATAAATATATGGGTCTTGCAAAGTACTTGGTGATCCAGTTGGTGCTGGTGCCATATAAAAAGCATCCAGTTCACTCTGTAAAGCGTGAAATCAAGCCAAACAGACAATGGAGCCTGATATAGCTTCTGGCCTTATCAGCTCCTGTTAAACCACGAAACCCATGCCTGCATGGAAAACCGAATGTATGATGATATGTTTCACTTAAATATAGTGATGCTAAAATGCTTCAGTTGAGTGCAGAACATAAGAAATTAAATGAAAGACAAGGGAACAGGAAATTATAATATTGAATAAAGGTATAAGCATAGCTGTGTGGTTGAGAAGTTTCTTTCCATCCATGTGATTTGGGGTTCAGTCTCACTGTGTGGCACCATTGGGCAAGTGTTTTCTAAAATAGCACTGAGCTGATCGAAGCCTCGTAAGTGGGCATGGTAGATGGAAAATGAAAGAAGCCTGTCATATTTGTGTATATGCATGCATGTGAGTCATATATGTGTTTCCATTTATGTTGTAGGACTGAATTTAAAGCCACAAGGCTGGGAAGCAAGCATCTTCATCACACAGCCATGCTTGTGTCAGTTACCTGATATTAATCTATGCCAGCCTCACCTGGCCTCCGTGCCGGTTGCACGTAAAAAGCACCATTCGACCGTGGTCGTTTGCCAGCCTCGTCTGGCACCTGTGCCGGTAGCACGTAAAAAGCACCCACTACACTCATTGAGTGGTTGGTGTTAGGAAGGGCATCCAGCTGTAGAAACATTGCCAGATCAGACTGGAGCCTGGTGCAGCCTTCTGGCTTCCCAGACCCCAGTAGCACCATCCAACCCATGCCAGCATGGAAAGCGGATGCTAAACGATGATGATGATGATGATGATGACACAATTACTCAACATTTCCCCTCTTCCACGCACGCACCCCTTATGCGTGTACATATAATAAATATTTAAATGCTATATATTTCCTATATTTATTTATTCAAACACTGATATTTTCTAGTAGCCATTTTATTTATCAGCCTGTAATATCTTTCTCACATTTACGCCTGATACCGAAAACCATTCAGTTTTAATCATTATCAACATCTCTTCATAACCATAATTATAACATGTGCGCATTGTATTTTACTCTTCCCAAATTTCTTTGTCTTTCCTCTCAATGGTAAACAAAAGAATCATTATTACAAATACTTCTATAATTATTATCATAGATATTATTGCAATTATTGTAAATATTGTTAAATATTATCGTTATTATTATTATTACTACTACTACTATTATTGTAATTACTACTACCACCATCATTATTGTTCTTTCTGATAGCATTTGCATAGATATATTTAAATAAAATTGTACATACGCATGTTTGTGCAAAGAAGAGAGATAAAATTAGTGAGATCAGTAAAATTTGCATACACGCTCCCTAACACACACACACAAAACAAATGCAAGTGCAGACAGATATGCGCATGCACAAGAACACCATGAGTTTTGTGCATGTGTATTAATTGAATAAAGGGATTATTTACAGAATGTTTTTACCACATAATCTCTCGGAGTACGGAACCATGAAAAAAGATGGCTTAGTTGTGACAGGTTTAATTTTTCATCTTCGTCAGTCAAATTTAACATCATTTAAACAACCAGGCAGAATGTTATCAGAGTGATTGTTCAACAGACATTAAACTAATTCATTTTCAACAGTTCATAACGAAGTCAAAATTCATTTAGTCTGTTGCTTTCCTAGGTTTAATTGAATTATTAATTACCAATACGTGTGCCGGCATGGCAGTGTGATTAAGAAGTTTGCTTTCCAACTATACTCTTTTACTTGTTTCAGTCATTTGACTGTGGCCATGCTGGAGCACCGCCTTTAGTCGAGCAAATCGACCCCGGGACTTATTCTTTGTAAGCCCAGTACTTATTCTATCGGTCTCTTTTGCCGAACCACTAAGTGACGGGGATGTAAACACACCAGCATCGGTTGTCAAGCAATGCTAGGGGGACAAACACAGACACACAAACACACACACACATACATATATATACATATATACATATATACGACAGGCTTCTTTCAGTTTCCGTCTACCAAATCCACTCACAAGGCATTGGTCGGCCCGGGGCTATAGCAGAAGACACTTGCCCAAGATGCCACGCAGTGGGACTGAACCCGGAACCATGTGGTTGGTTAGCAAGCTACTTACCACACAGCCACTCCTGCGCCTATGTGGTTTCAGGTTCAGTCCCATTGCATTGCACCTTGGGCATGTGTTTTCTACTGTAACCATGGGCCAACCCAAACTATGTCAATGGATTTGGTAGATGAAAACATATGTGAGTGTGTAAGAATGAGTTTGTATTTTCCTTGCTTTTGTTGGTGACATGTAAAGAGTACCCAGTCCATGCCGTTAAATAGTTGGTGTTAGGAAGGGCATCCAGCCATAGAAATCATGTCAAAACAGATAACAGGAACCTGGTCCTATTATATTTTTATAATTAAATATAAGGAATTGTATAAAAGAAATTGTTTAAAAAATGTTGTGTATTGTCAGAGTATAACCAAGTTATTGCACAAGAATTTTAACAACAAAGTCTTACATGGACACCCAAAAGTCATATGAACCCTAGTCGAGAACCCCTGCTACATCAGCAAAGCATATCAGAGACCTCTTTAGAGATAAACTCCACTTTGGACAGACTGGGACACTTCTTCTATTGGCAATGATGTTTCTGGCTGCTAAAACAAGAGTAAGCACATACTCTTTACTCTTTTACTTGTTTCAGTCATGTAACTGTGGCCATGCTGGAGCACCCAGGACTTATTCTTTGTAAGCCTAGTGCTTATTCTATCGGTCTCTTTTGCTGAACTGCTAAGTTACGGGGACGTAAATACACCAGCATCGGTTGTCAAGCGATGTTGGGGGGACAAACACAGACACACAAACACACACACATACACATATATATATGTGTATATATATATACACATATACATATATACGACGAGCTTCTTTCAGTTTCCATCTACCAAATCCACTCACAAGGCTTTGGTTGACCCGAGGCTATAGTAGAAGACACTCGCCGAAGGTGCCACACAGTGGGACCGAACCCGGAACCATGTGGTTCGTAAGCAAGCTACTTACCACACAACACAATGAAATTACTGTGGTGGCATATAAAGTCATAGAAGCACACAGAATCTTTAGTCCCAAATCATAGCCGTTTCGTCATCACTACCACTGCTGCCACCTCTACCATCAGCAGCAGCAGAACTAAGAAGAGCATTGGAGGGAGTAGTCAAATTTATGACAAGAGAGGAATTGGCAGCCTCCTTTCAAGCTGACAGACAAAACTTGAAGTCCCAACCACTTTGATCTTCAACAATAATACCCTTCTTTTACACCTATTAATAGATGTCTATAAAGCAACAACTAAATCTTGTTTAAGAACTTGTAAATGTCTTTATCGAATCATCCTGTTGCTATTTCTAATCTCCTTCACATTAAAGGCTTACTAATTCTTACACTAGACATCACATCCTTTTCCAACTGCAGACACATAAGGGCTTTCTCCTACTCATCCAAAAATATTCAAATACCATTTCTATATTGGGATGTTTAGTTTGATTTATTATTTTTAACACTGTTTTACATTATTTATATATTTATTTCCTTCCCACACTATTTTGTGTGTGCATGTGTGTGTGTCTTTGTGCATTTGTGTGAGTATGTGTGTTCTCATAGTTTATTTTGGGGAAAGAATATTTTTACAGCTGAATGTCCTTCTTGCTACAGACCATTCAACCGTAAAAGCAGAATAGAGCCTGATTTTAAAGTTCACTCAGGCAAACTGCAGTCAGCAGAATCTGGTGCTTTGCTCAGGGCCATGATACAACGACTGGAAATGGATCTACGTCAGTTTTCATGATGAATGTTCAGATCTCAAACCAACCGAACTAGAGCCTTATTGAATTACCATATAAGTGGTTGAGTATTCCACAGACACAGGAATCCTTAATGTAATAATCACACTGAATCAGCATGATTTAAATTACAGGCTAGACTTGTACCTGTAATTTTCATCTACCTGGACTGCATTTAGAGAAAGGTTCTCACAGGGCCATCTCAGCACCATTGCAGGACCCAGAGCAAATAAATGCACTAGGTCTAAAGCATTTATTTATCGACAGTAAGTCACAAAATAGCACAGAATTAGGCCCCTAAACCCTTGAGGGGGGCCCTGGGTAACTGGCAGTGTGCTCATATTTTAAGACAGCCTTGGTTACTCAGCTGATTGGCATACTGTTACTAATTAATACTCTTTTACCCCTGGTCAACAGACACACTGGCAGTTGCCCAGGGGCCTCATGACTCTAGGGGCCCAATTCTGATCTATGTACTCTGTGGTATACAGTCAATAAACAAATACTATAGAGCCCAGTGTACTAATTTGCCCAGGGTCCTATAATGGCACTAAGACAGCCCTGTAAGGAACCCTTCTCTGTCTTTTCTATTGCTATTATAATGACCCCTACTATCCAATGACAGAAACAACTAAACGATAGATGATAGTCCAGTACCTTAAACTCATAGCTGTCATACCTTGACTGCTACAGTCAAATGATACCCCAAAGAGCTGTTATTTTAAGGGTTTCATTCGTCTGACTCAGACTCTACAGTCTATCACATGAGTCACGAGTCTTTGGTATATAATAAGCTCCAATTTGCTACTTCCATGTAGCTACAGCCGATGTTGTTTTTAGAACCTAAAGTAGTTTTCACTTTCTGTGGAGTATAAACATTGCTACATGGTTCACCTGAAGTGAATGTAGCACTCTATAGGTATAAGCATTGCTATGTGGTTAACCAGCTCGCTTCATGACCATGTGATTCCAGATTCAAGTCCCACTGGGCAGACACCCTGGGGGAATTTCTTCTGTTATAGACTGGAATTGACTAATGCTTTTGTGAGTGGAATTTGGGTTGTCAGACTGGAACTGCAGGAGTTTGTCGTACAAATAATTTATAACTAATAACCTTTACTGGGTTTCATGGTTCAATACCAAACAAAATAAATAAATAAATGAATAAATAAATAAAATGAGGATTAAAAGAATAAAAAATTTTTCAATTCATTCATTCATATGACAGTCGTTTATCAAAATATAACTTAAAAACAGAAAACTACTTAACACACATACACATATACACACATGTACACGCATACACACACATGCTATGCTACTAAGTTTAGAATCTAAATGTTTGATCAAAGAAATGTTACCCATAATCCTTAGCGGCACACACACACACATGCCAAGAAACTACAGGATTTTAACATTCAGTTGTTATTCTTTTGGAGAAAGAAAGGCAAAAAAAAGCAAAAAAAAAAAAGAGGAAAAGGTAAAATAAATAAAAAAAAAACTAAAACAATAAAAAAATCTCTGAGTTCTTTCATGTTACATGCTTGACAGATCAGATAGTGAATTTCTTCCAGATTCCAATCATAATTAAGATCACCCAAAACCATCTTACATGCCAAGCAGATGGTGTTGGTAGCTAGAAACAACAGTCTATTAATGATAAGGAGATGTTCTTTTGGTTTGTTTTTATTTTAACATTCATGATACAAACAGCATTATTATTATCATTATCATTATTATTATTATTATCATCATTCTTATTGTTGGTGGTGCTAGCTACCATATGTTGACATTGGCCTCGTTTCGTGGATGACATCTCACATTTGCAATGTCATTTCCCTGGTATTCAGGTTGTAAAAGGAAGACAAATAAACCTCAGATTGTAAAAAGGGGAAAAGACAAATAACTATCTGTGCTGTTTGGCCTCTAAAACTGAACGGCTTTGTGAAGGTGGGCTTCAAATAGAATTAACAGGCTTACTTGTTCATATGTATATGTGTATATGTATACAGTGCATAATAAATAAGTAACATACATACACACATATATATATATATGTATATGTGTGTGTGTGTATATATATATATATATATATATATATATATATATATATATGTGTGTGTGTGTGTGTATACATACACATATAGATATATATATATGTAGATATATATACATGTATGTATATATGCAGATGTATACATATATATATATATGTAGATATATGTATGTATATTTGTAGATATATATACATATCTATATATATATATACATATCTATATATATACATATATATATGTAGATATATCTTCTTCTTGTCTTGAGACAGCATTCACCCGGGGTGGGTTGAGCTGGCTTCATTCATCCTCAATGTAGATATATACATATATATATGTAGCTATATACATATATATATGTAGCTATATACATATATATATATATATATATATATGTGTGTGTGTGTAGATATATAAATTATATATAATTTATATATGTATGCATGTATATGAGAGAGAGAGAGAGAGAGTAGGAGAGATAAAATGCATATAAATAGCATACATATCTTTTATCTTTTACTTGTTTCAGTCATTAGACTGCGGCCATGCTGGAACACTGCACTGAGGAATGTAAGCCAAATAAATCGACCCCAGATCTCATTGCTTTTAAGCCTGGTTCCTATTCTATCAATCTCTTTTGCCAAACTGCTAATGTTAAAGGGAATGTAAACAAACCAACACCATTTGTCAGGTGGTGGTGGTGGTGGTGGTGGGAAACTATCACAGCTACAAAGACTCACACACACATGTAGATATATATATCATCATCACCACCATCGTTTGATGTCCATCTTCCATGGACGCATGGGTAGGATGGTTGACAGGAGCTAGTTGACGAATGTTGCCGATGTGCATGCGTGTGAGCTCACACACATGCACATCGGCAACATTCGTCAATTTCTTGAAAATGGGGCCATAACCCCGAAATACTGAATACAACGTAAGTCTACATTAAATTCACATATTTGTTTATATATGTATATAAATACATATGCATATATATATATATACATATAAATATACATATACACATATATAAATATATACATATATATATGCATAGATATATACATATATATATTCACATATATATACACATATATATATTCACATATATATACACACTTATATACATATATATATGCATAGATATATACATATATATATTCACATATATATACACACATATATACATATATATATATACATAGATACATACATATATATATACACACACACATATATATTCATATATATACATAAATATATATATATACACACACACACACATATATATTCATATATATACATAAATATATATATACACATATATATACATAGATACTTACACACACACACATATATATATCTCTCTCTATATAAACGGCAGTTTGTCTGTGCGTGTTTCTGTGTGTCTGTTTTCTCGTACCTCACCCTGACCATGGCTTTCAACCGATTCTGATGAAACTTGACACACACATAGCCCAATGTCATAATTCAAACTAAGCAGCGAAATTTTGAAAAGTTGCCCCAGTTCTGAAAAAAATCGATAAATTCGACATGGGGTCGAGAATAAAAAAAAAAAACCACAGACTGTCTAGGGGACGCAACTCAACCTTTTTTTACTCTCAAAAAAAAATTTACCATCATTTTTTTTCCATTTTTTTGCTATAACTCTCTAAAAATGCTTTATAGCTATTTCCCTTACAAACCTGAGCAACGCCGGGCGATACTGCTAGTATATATATATACATATATATACACACATATATATATACATAGATACATATACATATATACACATGTATACAGATATATATATATAAATATATATACATATATACATACATATGTATACATACATATATACATATATATACATAGATACAAATACATAACATATATATATATATATACACATATATATATATATACATACATATATATATACATACATACGTACATACAAACACACACACATACATGCATACACATACACTTTATATATATATATATACATACACACAAGGCAAGCAGCAAGCTAGCAGAATTTTTAGAGTCTCACATAAAATGCCTAGTGGTATTTCTTTAAGCTTATTGTATTCTGAGTTTGAATTCCATTGAGGTTGACTTTGCCTTCCAGGGGTTCCATAAAATACATACACAGGTGCAGGAGTGACTGCATGGTAAGTAGCTTGCTTGCCAACCACATGGTTCTGGGGTCAGTGCCACTATATGGCATCTTGGGCAAGTGTCTTCTACTATAGCCTTGGGCCAACCAATGCCTTGTGAGTGGATTTGGTAGATGGAAACTGAAAGAAGCCCATTGTGCAATTATGTGATTATATATATATATAAAATAATAAATCTCTGAACGAGGTATAAACAGTAGCTGCATGACAATGTGAAGTATATTTGCCACTTAAATGTGGCTAACCACTAAGGGTGGATGCTACTGTAGCTTGTAGCCCCAGGAGAACATCTTCTCCCGCTGGTTATCGACACACTTTCTGTGCCCTATCAGTATTTGCAAAGGGAAGCCATCCTTCCATCGTCAACCTGACATGATACGCATAGACCTGGGTTTCTGGGTATTTACCCGTTGTCAGCGCACGACATATGTATGTATTTGTTTGTTTGAGGGTCTCTGTTTTTCCCCTGACCATTGCTTGACAACAGATGTTAGCTTCTTTACGTCCCAGTAACTTAGCAGTTCAGCAAATGAGACTGATAGAATAAGTACTAGGCTTACAAAGATTAAGTCCTGGGGTCGATTTGTTTGACTAAAAGTCGTGCTCGAGCATGGCCACAGTCAAATAACTGAAACAAGTAAAAGAAATAAAAGAAATAGCACTGTCCAGGAATTGAGACAACAATCTTACGATAACGAGTCCAATGCCTGAACCACAAAGCCATGCACACCACCATCATATAATATAATATAGGAGTGGCTGTGTGGTAAGTAGCTTGCTTACCAACACATGGTTCCTGGTTCATTCCCATTGCATGGCACCTTGGGCAAGTATCTTCTACTATAGCCTTGGGCTGATCACAGCCTTGTAAGTGGATTTGGTAGACGGAAACTGAAAGAAGCCCGTCATATATATGTATGTGTGTGCATATGTTTGTGTGTCTATGCTTGTCCCCCCAACATCATT
>NC_042999.1:14447173-14462173 GCF_006345805.1 Octopus sinensis | reverse complement strand
TCTAAGAGAAGGTTCCACTGAATTCATAGCTGCACAGGGATTAAATTATGGTAGCTAGAGAGGACAGCGTAACTAGGGAAAAAACCCCCACCTCTAAGCATAAACCCTCAGTACCTGTGAGTGGCAGAGGTGAGGTGAAGGATAAGGATAGGAAATGGGGTCCTGAAGGAAGTCAGACTCATACTGACTATCTTCATCCGAAGGAAAGCATGTGTGAGCTTGTGTGTGTGTGTGTATATATATATATATATATATATATATCATTGTATCAACCACACTATTTAATGTTATACACCTCTGGTCAGAATGAACTTTTTTACAATTGTTGCCAGTGCCGCTGGACTGGCTCCTGTGCAGGTGGCACATAAAAAACACCTTTTGAGCAAGGTCGTTGCCAGTACCGCCTGACTGGCCCTCGTGCCGGTGGCATGTAAAAGCACCCACTATACTCTCGGAGTGGTTGGAGTTAGGAAGGGCATCCAGCTGTAGAAACTCTGCCAGATCAAGATTGGAGCCTGGTGCAGCCATCTGGATTGCCAGTCCTCAGTCAAATCATCCAACCCATGCTAGCATGGAAAGCAGACATTAAACAATGATGATGATGATGACACTGAGCTGGATCATCAGAAGCATGACTTAGTAGTTTCAATACAACCAGCAATGAACAGAGCAGTGTCAGTAAGACCATTTATCTTTTTCACTACCATCTCTTCTTATGGAGGAGTCACCACACACAAAATTCTACTTACAACATCTTAGCAAACTTGAGGCTAGGACAGAAACAGAAGACACTTTACTAAAGTGCTGTATGGTGGGATGGAACTCAAGAACATATGACTGCAAAGCTTACTTCGTAATGACACAGCCATGTTTGTTAATTCTGTCAGATCAAGCAATCATGTAGAGGCTCTCTCTTATTAGTTCATCACTTTAATAACCTTGCTGAAACATATGAAGGATAGGTGTGTAACAGTAATTATTGAGGTATCACTATAACCACCAATGTGCAGTATCGTTCCAACCTCTGCTGAGCTGTGCCTGAACAACCACAGCTGAGGGGAGGCACAATGGCCCAGTGGTTAGGGTAGCGGACTCGCGGTCGTAAGAACATGGTTTCGATTCCCAGACCGGGCATTGTGAGTATTTACTGAGCAAAAATACCTAAGCTCCACAAGGCTCTGGCAGGGTGGGGTGGTGAACCCTGCTGTACTCTTTTACCACAACTTTCTCTCACTCTTTCTTCCTACTTCTTCCACAAAGCAGAGGAACCATGGTGTAACCCACTATAGTGTGGTAAACTTTCAGACCCTAGTCTAGATTGCGAATCCTCTGTACCCCAGGATGGTTCAGCTCTCCACCCGTTAAAAGCCACTGTTTACAGAATGAGGATACCAACGTAGCTTTCATGCCCATGCAACCGCTAGTCTATCGCGTGTGGTGGGTGGATCTTCAAGTTGCCACATGCATTCTTAGTAGCTTAGAGTAGGCTCAAATTAGAGATTATTCTTTGTGGCTAATGACGTGAGTCCTGATTGGAAGAAAAAGAAGACCATAGCTGAGCCGTCATAACAACCAAGACAGATCCACAACTGAGCAATGTGACAAACAAGTGAAATTTTTGTAAATGACCCCTTAGGGAAATGGTCTGTACAATAATTTGACTTGCTGGTAATAGCAACCAAATCTGCCTCAAATCACAACTTACTGTTAAAAATTTTAAAAGAACACTTTAGTCAAAAACAAGTTATTTCTACATTCTCACTATTTCATAACACAGTTTTTTATATATATATATATATAGATCTAAAAGTTATTAAATATCAAATATTTTAAAGCTATTTCACAATTTATTTCCATTTTTTTTTTATAAATGTTTTTCCCAATTTATTTCTTTTTTTTTATAAATGTTTAGAAGTCATTTCATCAATATTTAGAAATATTTTTCTTTCCTTTCATGTTTCATTATTACCTATGTTTTTATCTTATTTATTAAAAAAACAAAAAAAAGCTTGAAAAGACATTTTCTGTAATCTCATATACGTAAAAATTATAAAGAGAAAAAGGAAAAGCACACAATTCTAGACAGAGAGATAGACAGACCGACAGATAGACACATGTCTCTATATATGTGTATATGTGTGTGTGTGTATTCATATTATCAATGTCACATATAACAAGAACATTATCCAGAGAGAGTTTCTGCTAGTGCATATACATATATATATATCACCGTGATCACCGTGACCAACCAGGCCATCAGATGTTGTTACACATCGCTGGTCACAATACGTTTGCATTGTTTTAGCCTTCGAACGACGCCACCCCGCTGGCTAAGCAAGAAGGCCAACAGAAGAAAGAGTGAGAGAAAGTTGTGGCGAAAGAGTACAGCAGGGATCGCCACCACCCCATGCCAGAGCCTCGTGGAGCTTTAGGTGTTTTCGCTCAATAAACACACACACACACACACACATATATATATATATATATATATATATAATATTTTACCGAAACACTGTATGACACTGAGGAAATTCTTATTAATAATGGTCAGTTTTTGGTCATGTCTTCCATATAATAAAATACAGAAACTAAATTCACATTTTATTGCATTATTGCACAAGTTATTGTATTTTTGCATCATAATAATAATATGTAATAATACTACATCATATCTAATGTATTACATTAATATTGCAAAATATTGATATAACATAAAACTAAAATATAAATCACTTTGTAGACCCTGTCTTAAACTAAAGATTCAAGATTTGTTAAGAGTCAAGTTGGAGGTGTTGTTTTCTTTTTCTTTTATGAGTGTTAAGTGTACAAATTGGAAAAGCAGTAGTAGTGATAAAGATTTATAATTAAGGTTATAAAGTCAAATACAGTTGATTAATATTGACTCAATGTTTGAACTGGTACCCACTCTATTGACCACAGAAGTATGAGTCAATGGGACTTGTTCTTTTTTTCTTTCAAAATAGCAATAGCTTAGAAATAAAGTATTTATATTGTTATTTACCCGACAGGGAGGCTTTCTAACATGTATCTGTGTTGTGTGTGTGTGTGCATGTATATATATATATATATATATATATTATATATATATATTACATACATATAAGAGAGAATTTACCACTATGTGGAAACCCTTATGCTAGAAGAAGATCCGCTATGGTCTTACCACTAAGAATTGTTTCCTAGAAAATTTAGCAAACATCAGAGACGTAAGCGAGCACGACAAAAGTAACAAAATATAGATTAATCTATATTTTGTTACCATAGCGGATCTTCTTCTAGCATAAGGGTTTCCACATAGTGGTAAATTCCCTCTTATATGTATGTAATACTATTTACTGAACCTCAGTTTTTTTTATATGCTAGACCACTGGTGTTAAAATTGATATTATCAAATTAATATCCAATTTTTCACCCTCATTTTAATTTTAATTTTAAATTAATATATATATATATATATATATATTTTACCGAAACACTGTATGACACTGAGGAAATTCTTATTAATAATGGTCAGTTTTTGGTCATGTCTTCCATATAATAAAATACAGAAACTAAATTCACATTTTATTGCATTATTGCACAAGTTATTGTATTTTTGCATCATAATAATAATATGTAATAATACTACATCATATCTAATGTATTACATTAATATTGCAAAATATTGATATAACATAAAACTAAAATATAATCACTTTGTAGACCCTGTCTTAAACTAAAGATTCAAGATTTGTTAAGAGTCAAGTTGGAGGTGTTGTTTTCTTTTTCTTTTATGAGTGTTAAGTGTACAATTGGAAAAGCAGTAGTAGTGATAAAGATTTATAATTAAGGTTATAAAGTCAAATACAGTTGATTAATATTGACTCAATGTTTGAACTGGTACCCACTCTATTGACCACAGAAGTATGAGTCAATGGGACTTGTTCTTTTTTTCTTTCAAAATAGCAATAGCTTAGAAATAAAGTATTTATATTGTTATTTACCCGACAGGGAGGCTTTCTAACATGTATCTGTGTGTGTGTGTGTGTGCATGTATATATATATATATATATATATTATATATATATATTACATACATATAAGAGAGAATTTACCACTATGTGGAAACCCTTATGCTAGAAGAAGATCCGCTATGGTCTTACCACTAAGAATTGTTTCCTAGAAAATTTAGCAAACATCAGAAACGTAAGCGAGCACGACAAAAGTAACAAAATATAGATTAATCTATATTTTGTTACCATAGCGGATCTTCTTCTAGCATAAGGGTTTCCACATAGTGGTAAATTCCCTCTTATATGTATGTAATACTATTTACTGAACCTCAGTTTTTTTTATATGCTAGACCACTGGTGTTAAAATTGATATTATCAATTAATATCCAATTTTTCACCCTCATTTTAATTTTAATTTTAAATTAATATATATATATATATATATATATATATGCATATAGTATGGTGGTGTGGTTAAGAAGTTTGCTTCCCAACCATATGGTTCCTGTTTCAGTCCCACTGCATGGTACCTTGAACAAGTGTCTTGAACTAGGGTTCTGGAACAACCAAATCCTTAAAGCATGGATTTGATGGACAGAAACTGAAAGTAGTCCATCCTCTGTGTGTGTATGTGTATGTATGTGTCCCTCACTGTCATCTGGCAACTGGAGCTGGTGTGTTTATGTCCTCAATAGAATAAGTGCCAGGCTTATCAGGGTCGATTTCTATGATTAAATCCTTCAAGATTCTGCCCCAGGACCCCAACAATCCAATGACCAGAACAAAAGAAAAGATGTAATATATATGTGTATCTTTTGTTTCATGAAGATGATATGTGTACACATGTATATGGATACACATGAAGGCTTGCCGATTCAAAACACTTGCCGATCAGTAAAATTCTATTTACAACATAATAAACTAGAGGTTATGGCAGAAACGGAAGACACTTTACTGAAATGCTGTACAGAGAGATGGAGCTTAAGACTATATGACTACAAAACTTACTTCCTAATGACACAGCCTTACTTGCTAATTCTATCAGATCAAGCAATCATGCTGAGGCTCTCTTTTATTGGTTCATCACTTTAACAGTCTTGGAGAAATTTATGTACACCCAACCCTATCTGATATTTTTTTATCATTAATTTTTTTGTCGTTATTGTAATTTCTTTTTCCTTTTCCTTCAAGATGTAAATCGATCATTGATATATATTTCTAGATCAAGAAAGGTCAAGCAATTGGCTATATTTTATCACACTAAAGTTGCGATACAAATTACAAGTATTTGAGTCCCCTCTTAAAGAACTGTCCAGGTTTACGATTTGACAGATATTCGATGTCAGGTGAATTGATTCAAAACATAAAGAAAAACAGAATATGAGAAATCAAAAAATGGTTTCTGTTAGTAGCAAAAAAAAAACTATATATATATATATAAGAAAACAATGAATAAAATTTGTAAAAATTCAAATTGATTTTTGTTGCCCATTTATATTATCAGTGTCCCAGACATGTCAATTTTGGTATGTGTGATTCTGTTCTTTATTCCATTTTTTTATAATAAGCAATAAGTCTTTAGATTGGTAGGTATGGCTGTTGTCATCAATATCACTATCATCGTTTTAGTACCTACTTTTTCATGCTTGCATTAGCTGATCAGAATTTACTGAGGCAAATTTTCTACAGCTGGAAACACTTCCTGCAGCCAACCCCTACCTGTTTCCAAGGAAGATGACATTTCCCCATAGTAGGACACGTTTTCATGGAAAATTGGAAACAAAGGATACTCTTGTACAATGTCAAGAAGATATGATTGTACACACACAAATACACACACACACAAACATACCTATATATACATAGGCAGCAGTCAAGGAAGCACAATTAAGCTGAAGAAAGGAATACTTGAGCCTATATTGCCTGAAAGGAACAAGACATCAAGAAAATCCAAGAGAATGTGACAAGGCTATCTCAAAATTGTAGTTCCGGGAATGCTTCCATCAATGGAAACAATGCTGGATAAAGTTTATGTCTTCAGAAGGGAATGATCTTGAAGGAAATTAAATGTCAAATTGATAAGTGTTGTAGTTTTCTTTTTGTAGTGCCAGTCCTGGAGTTCTAATACTTTTTGATCAGACCTCGTATGAATATATATGTGCATGTCAGTGGCCATGGTTTTGTCTGCACCAGTCTAAAAAACCAGTGTTATTGACGTATCATTTTATACTCTGTAACTTACAAGTTTGATGAAATAAAATTAGCTAATTTGAATATCAGACTGAAATAAAACAGAGAGGCCAATATGATTGACTAAGCTCTCGAGGGCGGTGCTCCACTATGGTTACAGTTCAATGATTGCAGCAAGTAAAAGAATTATATACTTACATAAATGTGTATGTATGTGGTGTTCTATGTGTTTTAGTAAAAGGAGGTGTGTGTTTGTGTATGTGTATACATAAGTGTATCTATATAAATACAAACATTCATACATCTATGCAAGTATAAATTCATGTGTAGGTTTGTTATGGCAGTTGTGGTTGCTGTATATGTGCATGTGTGTGTATGTATATATGTGTGTGTGTGTAAGTGTGTAGATATACATACATGTATGAACATACTTCACACACGCACATATACATATATGTGTATGCATATACAAACATATAAACATACATACATATCTGTCTACATATACAGACACACACTTATCTATATTCATATAAAACTGGCATAACAAATATATGCGTGTACATATTTATATATATATATACACACACATGTACATACATACATATATATATATATATATGTATATATGTATATGTACGTGTGTATATATATATATATCTATATATATATATATATATGTACGTGTGTATATATATATATATATAATATATATATATATATGTACGTGTGTATTATATATATATATATATATATATATATATATCTATATCTATGCATATATGTATATATATATATATAAATATGTACACGCATATATTTGTTATGCCAGTTATGGTATTGCACATATATACACACACATATATAGTTACATAGACATACATATATGTATGTACACATACAGATATGTACGTGTGTATATATTCACACATACACACACACACGTGTATATAACTCACAGAGATACATACACATGTGTATGTATACACACATACATACACTTAGCTACATTCATATACCTATACATACATATTCATATTTATTATGGCAATTTTTCTGGTGGGTGTACACATAAACGACACATATATGTACATACAGACATGTGCATATACACATGCACATACATACACATATCTGCCTATACATATGTATATAAATATCTGCATATACACATATATATATATGCATATACACATGTACATATACACTCATATCTGCATATACACATATATATACATATACACATGTACATATACACTCATATCTGCATATACATATGTACACATACACACATATGGACATACACATAACATTCATATGCATATGTGTGTATGCATACACACACATACGCACACACTGTCTATCCCTCTCTCTGTGTGGTGATAGCTGTTAGGGGGGTGGGAGCGACGAAGTCGATCGAACGTTGTCGATATCAACATGCTCGTCCGTTCCTTTTTTTATTTCTATTTATTTATTCATTTTGAATTATTTTTATTTATGATGTCCAAACCACAACATTAACAACAACAACAACAACCACCACAACAATAACAACGGCCAAAACCCAAAAGAGACAGATAGAAAAAGTAAAAAAAAAAAAAAGGAAAAAAGAAAAAAATTAAATTAAATTAAAAAAATATACCAAGAGAAAAAACAAAAAACCATTCTTGGTAAGAATTTACGAATTAATCATCAGAAGCGCCGACACCACTCCTCCTTCTTCTTCTCCTTCTTTGCCATGCCATCAGCACTTCTTTTTCTTTCTTCTCCTCCACCTGCTTCTTTACCATCTTGAAGCAGCATCACTCCTCATCCTGCCACCCACCCCTCCCCCCCACCACCATCACCACTTTCCATCGCGGCCCATTTTCGTACAATCAATCAGGAAATCAAATAATTTAGTTTTCCATCAGTGGTTCTTCCATCTAAATGCGAATGGTTAATGCAAGCATATTCATTCCCCTTCCTCTCGCCAAACACAAATTCCATTTTAATTAGTTGTTGTTACGACTACTACCACCACCACCACTACCATTACTACCACTACTGCTACTATTACTACTACTACCATTTGTACCACTACCACAGCTAGTACCATCACCACCACTGCCGTTGCTATTAATGTCACCCATAACCATCACCGACATCATAATTACTATTACTACTAATAAGATAATGGTGAGGAAGATGGGTGATTGGATGATGGTGATGAAAAGAGTGAAGGAAGATATGATGACAGTAAAAATGATGATGATGATGATGATGATGATGATGATGATGATGATGATGATGATGATGATGATGATGATGATGATGATGATGATGATGATGATGATGATGATGATGATGATGATGGTGATATCAACAATGATGGTGATGGTAATATTTCCTTACTTCTTTTATTCTGAGAACGTAGGGTTATGTCCAAAATGTTCATAATACTTTCAGGCCCTCCCCAGCAGTGTGAGAGGATTGTAGAGATGCTGATGAGGATGATGACGACGACGATGATGATAATGGGGTTGATGACAATGGTGATGATGATAATGATGGTGCCCTGTGGCAAATAAAGAAATTATCATCATTATTATTGCCAGTACCGCCTGACTGGCCCCTGTGCCAGTGGCATGTAAAAACACCCACTACACTCTCGGAGTGGTTGGCGTTAGGAAGGGCATCCAGCTGTAGAAGCTCTGCCAGATCAAGATTGGAGCCTGGTGCAGCCATCTGGTTCACCAGACCTCAGTCAAAATCGTCCAACCCATGCTAGCATGGAAAGCGGACGTTGAACGATGATGATGATGATTATTATGACTAACAGAGATGAAAAGGCAACTGACTAGTTATTACAAGTTTTCAGTTTTGTCCTGCTGTGGGTTGCAAAATCTTTATATAAGGTCAATAGGATATGTACAAAAGACATATCCTGAACTATAAAGTTGTAATCAACTTTACATCCTCTTCATAAACTGGTTTAGTTATCTTGCTGAAGCTTTGCCAGGTGTTTCTTTCCATTCCTTTGGCATACTATGTCATTATCTGGAGAAGGGTTACACAAAATAGGCACATTAACACAAAGTGGACATCAAAGATATTTTCCAGTGCAGGATTTACAAAGGTGCACATAGTGTAGCATAGTGTAGCTAAACTGAACCCCACAGAAAATATTGGGAAAATATATTTGTCTCTTGTTGTCTTCATTATAAGTCAATAATACTCTTTTTTTTATATGTGCAGGTGGCACATAAAAAACACCATTTCGAGCGTGGCCGTTGCCAGTACCACCAGACTGGCCCTTGTGCTGATGGCATGTAAAAGCACCCACTACACTCTCGGAGTGGTTGGCATTAGGAAGGGCATCCAGCTGTAGAAGCTCTGCCAGATCTAATTGGAGCCTGGCACAGCCATCTGGTTCACCAGTCCTCAGTCAAATCGTCCAACCCATGCTAGCATGGAAAGCAGACATTAAATGATGATGATGATGATGATTGTTTACAGCTATTGAGAATTACTATTTTGACAACAGCCTGTCCAAGACTGCCTTTGGGTATATGATACAAACTTCCTGCTTTTAAAGTGCAATAAAAAAACTCTTCATTATCTTAAAAGTTAATTGAAACAAAGGCAGTGTATTTCAGCAGAAATCAGGTAACAAAAGGGTCACATGAATAAAAAAAAATTTTTTTCAGTTATATTTGGGACTTTAGCCGAACAGAAAATTGCCAGAAGGCTGAAAGAAAACTGTCAGAAAATTACAAGAGAAGATGAAACTATTTTAAGCAGGTGTCTGCATGTTGGAGAAACTGTTTGGAAAGGGCGCTTGCTTTTGTTAGCCAGGGTAACCAATCAGGGATCTGTGAGGTCCTCCTATATCATTTGTAATCTATTATTTTCCCATCAGCTTTAATATGTCTTTAATGTCTTGAAAGTTAATGGAAAGTGTTGATAAGGAAAAACCATTGCTGAGGACGAGCTTATGGTATCAGGTGACTGTAGAATGGACTTGGTCTGGAAACCAAAGTAAAGTTATGAGATTGGAATATTATAGATTTCACATAAAAGTAAAATGGAAGCCAGAATAAAAAATATATATAATGAAATTATAATTTAACAGAATATAGTCAATAACATTACTGCTATTTATCCATCTCCATTTACACTTCAAATCTTGTTGGAGAGGACTGGGGTGGGGGTCGTCTTTGTTTGTCATCCTTCTGAGGTCGATAAAATAAATAAGTCAATAACTAAAAGCATTGATTTAATCAACTATGAGCTCTCAGCCAGAAATTTTGGTTTTGTTCCAATTTTAGAAATCATTGGTTTCAAATCCCCAAAAGGAGTTGACTTTGCCTTTGATCCTTTGCAGAGTTAACAAAACATGTACCAATCAAGTACTAGTGTATCGATCAAATTTCTTTTGTCATATGACAATGTTTGAAGTCTGGTGGCTTTTGTTTAACAAAAGGAAAAAAAATCTCTAGTACAATGGATAACAGAGGGGACTGAGAACAGTTTATTCCTCTTTAGTAAAGCCCTTCATCATTTTGTTTTTCAAGTATTATTTGTAATGGGAATATGAAAGAAGAGAGGGAAGGAAATGCCGTCCTCATGTAAATTTGGTTAAAGTAGGGAAACAGTTACAAGTATGACCTGAATGAATGGGCCTTCTCTGAAAATGAGCCCCATAGGCTGTGGGCTTTGGTTAGTCAGAGTAGTCAGAATTTCTAAGGAGTTCTTTGATCATTCTAAGGTGCTTATCCCTTTGGCTTGTGGGCTTTGGTTAGTCAGAGTAGTCAGAATTTCTAAGGAGTTCTTTGATTATTCTAAGGTGCTTATCCCCTTGTATTGAGACCATTTTATAAAACTGGGAATAGCATCATTGCTGGGGTAAGGGTGAGGTGAGGAGGATGGTTTGATCTGGACAAAGACTTTTATGGATGTTGAACTTTTGGGTCTTCTGTATATGTTTGTATAGGCCCTGGGGGCTGGGGAGTTGGATGGCAAGGTCTAGGGCTACCCCAAGCAGCACACATTTTAGCTATACCAACTACAGTTTAGGAAAACACTTTATATTTGCTTATTAGATGTGGGAAAATCTACCTAAATAGGGGAAGGCAGACAGGAGATAAAACATTGCCAAGAGATCTAATAGAGACAACAGGCCATTTCCTGACAAATAGTTTTATTGTATCTTCATGTGTTAATGTTTTTATTATGTATTTCATGTTTGCCATACTAAATCAAACCCCTCAATATTGTCTTTATAATGTCCCTCACCCTTTGTCCTTGTGGCATTGAAGGAAATCATTATTTGATGTTATCAGGTGCTCATCATCCCTCTATCATCAGATGGAGCAGTGCCACATAAATAATATATAGAAGACTAGAGTTGAGAAAGAATTACAAAATTACTGAGGAAACTCTGGATGTTGACAAGGACAAACTGGGTGGTGTCTGCTCCTAAGGACTTTCAGGTGGGAGACAAGTATAGATAATATTCTTTTCTACTCTAGGCACAAGGCCTGAAATTTTGGGGGAAGGGGCCAGTTAATTAGATTGTCCCCAGTATGCAACTCATACTTAATTTATCAAGCCCAAAAGGATGAAAGGCAAAGTTGACCTAGGTGGAATTTGAACTCAGAACGTAAAGATGAAATACTACTAAGTATTTCACTTGGTATGCTAATGTTACTTATTTTTTTACTGCCCACATAGGGGACAGACAAATGGATTAAGTTGATTATATTGACTCCAGTGCGTAACTGGTACTTAATTTATCGACCCCGAAAGGATGAAAGGCCAAGTCGACCTCAGCAGAATTTGAACTCAGAACATAACGGCAGACGAAATACCTATTTCTTTATTACCCACAAGGGGCTAAACATAGGGGTGACAAACAAGGACAGATAAACAGATTAAGTCGATTACATTGACCCCAGTACGCAACTCAAAGTTGACCTAGGTGGAATTTGAACTCAGAATGTATAGACGAAATACTACTAAGTATTTCACTCGGCATGCTAATGTTTTTAACAGCTCACTGCCTTAAGTATGGATAATATTGAGAAATCCTTCAATGCTACTAAAGGGTTTGAAATGAGTTCTATTGTAAGCTTGAAAGTCCTGTCAGTGATATGTGCAGAGTGAAAAAACTGTTCAGTACACATCTGCTCAGTGTTCTCTGAACTGGTTTAACTCCAAAAGTCAGGAATCAAACAGCTGTTGTTGTGCATGGATGACCGAACCAGCCATTGTCAGAGTTCACTGGAGGAAATCATCACTGTTCTACTTAACCAGGCAAAGCTGCCTATTTTACTCTGTCTGATGGCTAAAGTCATCATCATCATTTAATGTCTGCTTTCCATGCTGGCATGGGTTGGACGATTTGACTTAGGACAGGCGAACCAGATGGCTGCACCAGGCTCCAATCTTGATCTGGCAGAGCTTCTACAGCTGGATGCCCTTCCTCATGCCAACCACTCCGAGAGTGTAGTGGGTGCTTTTACATGCCACCGGCACAAGGGCCAGTCAGGCGGTACTGGCAACAGCCACACTCAAATGGTAATTTTTTACATGCCACCTGCACAGGAGCCAGTCTGGCAGCGCTAGCAATGACCTCGCTTGAATGTTCTTTCATGTGTCACCGGCACAAGTGCCAGTAAGGTGATGCTGGTAACGATCATGCTTGAATGGTACTTTTTACGTGCCACCAGCACCTAAAGTGAAAGTGGTTATGCGGTGGATGAGGATGAAAGGAGCACAGACAGACACTTATTTCTGTGGTCAGGCTCTCTTGGGAGAAGATGATGAAGGTTGAGACAGAAGTGTTCTCCTCTAATGAATTTGTCAAAAGGTGTGTGAATGTCGTACAAATGGCAAGAGTGTTTGCAGGCTGGGGAAACAGTTGATAGAGGGTATTTGCTCTTGTTGGTCAGGGTAGTACTTGACCTAGTTAAAGGCCCTCCTATATCATTCGGGTGTTTATTTACTACATATAGTTTGTATCTCAGTTTTACTTTTTCTTCACCTGATTTTAACCATTAATAATCATCATCATCATCATTTAACGTCCGCTTTCCATGCTAGCATGGGTTGGACGGTTCAACTGGTGTCTGGGGAGCCCGAAGGCTGCACCAGGCCAGTCAGATCTGGCAGTGTTTCTACAGCTGGATGTCCTTCCTAACGCCAACCACTCCGAGAGTGTAGTGGGTGATTTTATGTGCCACCGACACAGGTGCCAGACGAGGCTGGCGAACGGCCACGCTCGGATGGTGTTTTTATGTGCCACCGACACAGGTGCCAGACAAGGCTAGCAGACGACCACGCTCGGATGGTGTTTTTTATGTGCCACCGACACAGGTGCCAGACGAGGCTGGCCTTTTCTACTATAGGCACACAATGCTTGAAATTTGGTGGGAGGGGACCAGTCAATTAGATCGACCTCAGTGCGCAACTGGTACTTAATTTATCGACTCTTAGAGGCAAAGTCAACCTTGGCAGAATTTGAACTCAGAATATAAAGACAGACAAAAATACTGCTAAGGATTTCGCCCGGTGGCATGCTAATGATTCTGCCACCTTCATTAATAATAATAATAATAATATTGCATATAGGCAGAATTGTTAGCACACTGAAACAAATAGCTTAATGGTATTTCAATCGTCTTTATGTTCTGAGTTCAAATTCAGCTAAGGTTGACTTTGCCTTCATCTATTTGGGGTTGATAAAATAGATACCAGTTGAGTATGGAAATCAATTACATTAGTGCTCTTCCACAAAATTTCAGGTCTTGTGCCTGTTGTAGGAAGAATTATTATTAACCATGCTGGGAACCAACTTTGCTTTCCATTCCTCCGGCGTTTGATAAAACTAAGTACCAGACAAATACTGGAATGGATGATGTTCACTGATCCTTTTCTTTCAAAACTGCTGGTATTGAGCCTAAACCAGAAGCAATTATTATTATTATTATTATTATTCGCCAGGGACAACTTAAAAAAAAAAGACAGCAAGATGGCAGAATCATTAACGCACCAAGAGAAATGCTTAGTGGTATTTCATTTGTAGCTATATTCTGAGTTCAAATTCCGCAAAGGCTGGCTTTGCCTTTCATCCTTTTCATCATCATCATCATCATTTAACGTCCGCTTTCCATGCTAGCATGGGTTGGACGGTTCAACTGGGGTCTGGGGAGCCCGAAAGCTGCACCAATCCAGTCAGATCTGGCAGTGTTTCTACAGCTGGATGCCCTTCCTAACGCCAAGGATCGATAAATTAAGTACCAGTGTAACACTGGGGTCGATGAAATCGACTTATCTCCTTCACCAAATTTCAAGCCTTGTGCCTATAGCAGAAATTATTATTATCATTATTATTATTATATTGCCTCTGCACAGCTTCTAACACTGGAGATGTACTACAGTGTCAGCTGTTCTTTAACAGTAAACTAAGGTAACACCCCTTATTTTTCAAGCAACCATCCAGAGTATTCGAGCAGTTCCAAGCAGTGCTGCTTTCTGCTAGGGAAAGTGCTCCACATTTGTTCCATGTACTACTACTACTATTATTATTATTATTACTATTATTATCGGAAAATTGGAATGAATTTCCTAATAATAATATCGTTTATTAATTTCCTGCACCAAACTTTTACTTTAAACTACACTTACGCCTCACAAAAACGAACGACGTCCTCCCCCACGTCCGCCACCATTTTCTTTCTTTTTATTATAGTTTTCTTCTTTTCTTTCGTTTTATTTATCTATATTTTTTTTTGCCGGAATACAAATTAGACTT
>NC_042999.1:14437173-14442173 GCF_006345805.1 Octopus sinensis | reverse complement strand
AAAGACAATGAAACTATGAATGAATTGGTTCCAAATTTTGGCAGAAGACCAGTAATTTCGGAGAAGGGAGTGAGTAGATATTTCCTTCATCGACCCCGAAAGGATAAAACGCAAAGTCGAACTTGGCGGAATTTAATCTCAAAGCATAAAGACCTTGGCGGAATTTGAACTCAGAATGTAAAGACCTTGGCGGAATTTAAACTCAGAATGTAAAGACCTTGGCGGAATTTAAACTCAGAATGTAAAGACCTTGGCGGAATTTGAACTCAGAATGTAAAGACCTTGGCGGAATTTAAACTCAGAATGTAAAGACCTTGGCGGAATTTGAACTCAGAATGTAAAGACCTTGGCGGAATTTAAACTCAGAATGTAAAGACCTTGGCGGAATTTGAACTCAGAATGTAAAGACCTTGGCGGAATTTGAACTCAGAATGTAAAGACCTTGGCGGAATTTGAACTCAGAATGTAAAGACCTTGGCGGAATTTGAACTCAGAATGTAAAGACCTTGGCGGAATTTAAACTCAGAATGTAAAGACTTGGCGGAATTTGAACTCAGAATGTAAAGACCTTGGCGGAATTTAAACTCAGAATGTAAAGACCTTGGCGGAATTTGAACTCAGAATGTAAAGACCTTGGCGGAATTTAAACTCAGAGCGGAAACACATTGGCGGAATTTGAACTCTGGACATAAAGACGAACGAAATACCGTTAAAGATGTTGCCCGGCGTGCTGACGATTCTGCTAGCTAGCTGCCCCCATAAACTATGAATGAATTGAAGATGATAATAGACTCAGTATTGTAATATTGTAATACATGTAATGAATAAAAAGTACGAAGAGGTTCAGCCTGCTTTCGACAATCATTATTCCAGCTGTTCGACAAACAGATCTACCCTCATCTCATTACATCATAATAGTTGTGGTTAAGTTTAGCGTGACACGGCGCTCCTCTCACTAAACGTGTACAGCCTATCTGACGGACTTTCACGCAGTTCCGATAACTTACTTTTCATACAGACAATAATAGTTGGGTAGACTCGAATCTGTTGTAGAAGACACTTCTTCAGGTAGGATCGAACCTGGAACCTGACTGGGAAGCAAATTATCTTAACCGTTCAGTCATATTTGCAACCAGTAATACTCATGTATTTATGTATGTGTGTGTGTGTGTGTGTGTGTGTGTGTGTGTATGTATGTATGTATGTATGTATGTATGTGCGGGCGTGTTGTTACTACCGTATTTAACGTGTATAAGGAACTCATTTTTGTCAAAAATTAGGTTAATAAAATATGGGAGTTTCTTATACATGGATAGTATTATAATCCATTACAAAACCTTTTTTCCAAATTTTAAGCCCCACCCCCCACCCAAATTGGGGGGGGGGGTCCTTATACACGTTAAAATACGCTAATTTGAAATCTTTAAGGTTGCGATCAGGCAGAATCGTTAGCCGGCCGAGAAAAATGTTTAGCCACATTTAGTCTGTCTTTACGTCCTGAGTTCAAATTCTGCTGAAGTCAACTTTGCCTTTCATCCTTTCGAGATCGATAAAAATATGTACCAGTTGATCGCTGGGGTTGATGTAATCACTTAACCCCCAACCACGCCCAAAAACATTGCTGGCCTTATAATCAAATTTGAAACCAATTATTTTAAATCTTTCTCTAAGGAAAAAAAAAACTGATTTCTAACAAAGATTCAAAAGCTCCACAAAAACAATGTCACACTCTGAACTTGAGAAATGTCTTACAGGCTTTAACTGTTCCGCTTACATATTGTATTTGTAACGTGTATGTTAGATGGCTGGTTGTTTTTCTGTCTTTCTCAACACCCTAGTTTATTCAGATTGTCACTCAGATATTTACCCACAAAGCCAAAAGCTCCATTTATTATTGGTATAAATGTGAATATAAAATCTGATATAGAAGCTAGAGGTTTCGAAACAGTTGTCCGTAGTTATCCTCTATCTCTTTGATCTCCGAAGACATGCATGTATTTGTAAGTATGAATACATTGTCTTTTATTACACAAAATTATTAAACTATACAAAGGTTAACTTAATTGAATACCTAATAGTACTCCAATTTCAATGTTACACTTTTCATCTCTATTTATCTGGCTAGCTATCTGTACAGTATTACTATATTGCAAGTGGGCATAAGTATCGCTACAGCGAATTGAATTGCAAATTAGATTAATGGTTATAATTAATATTTGTAAATTCATGAAAAAGAATGATGGTCGGCTGTATCTGAAAGACGTCATCTTTGAAAAATTGGCGTTTTACAGATAGCTGTCCAAATTGTTTCTTCTCTGCTTTATTATACATGAATTTAGAAATATTCATTATAGGTAATAATATAATTTGTAATTTAATGAGCTGAAACTCAACAACATCAATACTCGTGTCCATTTGTACAGTATTAATTAATATATTTACCTTACGAAGTATTGAAGTCTCCTCTATCATTGTATGCTGGCTCTTGTTGATAAACATTATACATTCATATCTATCTATCTATCTATCTATCTATCTATCTATCTATCTATCTATTTACCTACCTACTTATGCATACATATATCTATATTTCATGTAGTAGAGTAGTGTATATCCTTGGCAATGTCCGATCAGAAAGCTACTAATAGTTTCACGTTTACTACTGCATTTGGCAAGGTAGGCTTTTCATAACGGGTGCAATTTGCATATAGCTGGCACTCCGTCGCTTACGACGACCAATGTTCCAGTTGATCCGACCAACGGAACAGCCTGCTTGTGAGGTTAACGTGCAAGTGGCCGAGCACTCCACGAACACATTTTTATTATTTGTCGGTCATTAAGGCGGCAAGCTGGCAGAGTCGTTAGCGCGCCAGACGAAATGCTTAGCAGTATTTCGCCTGTCACTACTTTCCGAGTTCAAATTCCGCCGAGGTCGACTTTGCCTTTCATCCTTTCGGGATCGATTAAACAAGTACCAGTTACGCACTGGGGTCTATATAATCGACTTAATCCGTTTGTCTGTCCTTGTTTGTCCTCTCTGTGTTTAGCCCCTTGTGGGTAGTAAAGAAATAAGTATTTCGCCTGTCGCTACTTTCTGAGTTCACATTCCGCCGAGGTCGACTTTGCTTTTTATCCTTTTCGGGATCGATAAATTAAGTACCAGTGAAACACTGGGGTCAGTGTAATCGATTAGTCCCTTCCCCCATAATTTCGGGCCTTGTGCCCATAGTAGAAAGGATTATTTGTCGATCATTCTTTTTCGACATACACTCGATTTCGATCGTTCTTCGAGTAGACTTTTCTATCTTTGAACTACTTCCCCCAGGTGAAAAAGACGAAGTTTAAGAAGCTGATCTGTTTTATCAATACTCAGTGACTATCTATCTCATTCTTATAACAGCATTTTAACACCCATTAAGTAAACTTAACTGATTAACGTGCAGTTTAGTGTCAGAAGGAGAGTGAAAACAAATTACATTAGAAACTGTAAGTGACGACAGTGAAATCCTATAATTTTATTATATTTATATAACGTGAAAATGATGCATAGAACAAGCATATATCTATAGCTTTTGTACAGTTTCAGAACCGGGGTTCCTTCAATATTGATCCAGAGAGTGACGGTGTGAGGAGATTATGCTGTTCACCTTCTTTTCAAGCTTTGCCTTTTTATCTATGACATGAAGAAAGGTTGTGCGGATGAATAACGTCATGCATCAATATCGAAGGAATTTTCTCTGAACCTCTTTTGCCATATCTGCTCAGACATTGTCACCAAGGTTTCTTCCGTAGCGAGCAACCACTGCCCTTCGATAATCTGCGAATGAATGCTCTCATCGTTAGATCAACAAAGTTTCATGAATAGTTCACATCTTCTTAACTATATATGTGACCTAAACTTAGGTCGAAGATTACCCATTGGCTATCATATGCATCCCTGTGGCTTTCCACTGGTGTTGTTGGATACACTACGTCGCAGCTGTGAACTAGGTGTACCCATATTTATGAAATTCACATTTCCACAACATCAATTCCTGTACGATTTATTTTTCACTTATTTTCACGACATCAAACTACTTTAATCTTTTACTTGTTTCGGTCATTTGACTGTGGCCATGCTGGAGCACCGCCTTTAGTCGAGCAAATCGACCCCAGGACTTATTCTTTGTAAGCCTAGTACTTATTATTCTATCGGTTTCTTTTGCCGAACCGCTAAGTTACGGGGACGTAAACACACCAGCATCGGTTGTCAAGCTATGCTGGAGGGGAAAAACACAGACACACAAGCATACACGCACACACACACACACATATATATATATACATATATATATATGACGGGCTTCTTTCAGTTTCCGTCTACCAAATCCATTCACAAGGCTTTGGTCGGCTCGAGGCTATAGTAGACACTTACCCAAGGTGTCACGCTGTGGGACTGAACCCGGAACCACGTGGTTCGTAAGCAAGCTACTTATCACACAGCCACTCCTACACCTATATTATCGATGATTTTTTTTTTTTTTTACCTAACATACAATATTAGTTGCAACGCACGGTTTCAGATCAAAATTCGGTTAACATGCAATTTAGGGGTTTTAAAGAATAAAAAGTAGTGACAACAGAGACATCTTACAGAGCAGAAAAGAATAATTCTTTGTAATATAGGTGCAAGGCCTGAAATTTTGGAGGAGGGGGCTAGTCAGTTGAGAAATACTGCTGTTGTCACTTCCGGTCAGTTTACTTTCAGTTTTTTTTCTAAACCTTTTAACTGCATGTTAACCCAAAATTCTTGCAAAATCTCTCTATATATAAAGCTGAAGTTGTCTGTGTATGGCAGGTTTGGTAGCCTTCAACTAACACTATCTCCTCCGAGACCCTGCGACGCAAGTTGACCAAAATTGAGAGTATGATAGAAGAAAGCTTGCTCTTCATTTCGTAGAAGAACAAATTCAAATCGGACCATGTTAACACCAAAAATTATTTACATCAAAAAGGTGCTT
>NC_042999.1:14429673-14432173 GCF_006345805.1 Octopus sinensis | reverse complement strand
TACGCTCCTGGTAATGTTATATATATATACATACAAACATATATATATACATAACAACAACAACAAAATGTTGGTTTCGACGGTTAATGTGAACAGTTCATCTTTGCTGCGAGGAAGACGGTTATAAGTCGGTTCAATGCAACAGTGAATGTCAATCGGTTAATGCGAACAGTGGCATCTTTGTATGGTGGAAACTTTTGAATTGGCTGCGAAAATAGTGTGAACTTGGTAACTTAAAGAATATAGAATGGTTACTAGACTAACGTAAATTCAAGAGTAACAACAGAGTCCAGTCGAAAGAAAAAAAATGTTTAAAAGAATTGTAGCGCTTACCAAAAAAAGTCTACACACTTCGGAGGTAAATGAAAGAACTCTCTAAAGAACTATCTATTTATTCCATAAATGTTTATTCGCCTCCAACGTTTTTGCTTACTGTCGACTCTTCTGACTTCTTTGACTCCCGCTCAAAGCAAGTTGGCTCGCTGAGCTGCTCGCCTTACGGTCTTCTGAGCTACGGACATAAACTGTTGGAGCCTGTTAGTGGTATAAGCTAGTCTCCGTTAAGATGGCGAGCTGGCAGAATCGTTAGCACGCCGGGCGAGATGCCAAGCGGTATTTCGTCTGCCGTTACGTTCTGAGTTCAAATTCCGCCGAGGTCGACTTTGCCTTTCATCCTTTCGGGGTCGATTAAATAAGTACCACTTACGCACTGGGGTCGATATAATCGACTCAATCCGTTTGTCTGTCCTTGTTTGTCCTCTCTGTGTTTAGCCCCTTGTGGGTAGTAAAGAAATAGGTATAAACTAGTCTCCGTCGTTTTTGATGATGAGGGTTTCAGTTGATCCGATCGACGGAACAGCCTGCTCGTGAAATTAATGTGTACCCTTAAGAATTGCGTTTTGTGGAGTACTCAAAATAAGCTGAATCCATGTGTCGCGTGAAGAAGCGAGTTGAGATTTTTTCTTTCTTTTTTTTTTATGAGAGTGAGCCCCACTTGAAAGGTGAAGATTCATCTCTCTCTTCACGGTAAAATGAATCTCTTAGTTCAAATACCTTAATTTGCTGATAAAACGTTCCAATAACTATATCTAAAGCTGACGTAAAATGGAAAATAATATAGGTGATTTTTATATTGATTTGAATTGATTACGGATAAATTGTTAAAGTCAATAGGGTATCGACCGTGTGGGTGGATACTCCGCAATAAAAGTTTCATTACGTCTCTGGCGGAATCGCAATTTTACATAGTCTCAGTTCAGCTGTTGCGAAATAGATGAAATCAGATCATGACAGGGAGGTCAATCGTAATAAAGTGACATCATGACAAGTTAGAATCTCTTAACCGTTTCCCAGAATGTTGCAGTAGCTAAGAGCTGGTCTTTAAACGAGCCAATGCGGGGGGGGGGGGAATCGACAAAGAAACACTTTGTATGCAAAATGAAATAATCGGTTGAGCAAACACCTAGCATTAAATACGTACGCACAGCACATACGTACACTTATTTGCTATATCTCTCTCTCCATAGAGGGATCAACTGGCATTCTGTGATCAGAGAACTAAATGAGGTTTGAACAAGTCAGGTAGATTTATTTTATCAGTCCACAGAGGAAAATACAAAGGCATTTGTTATACAAATGTCACAATACCACAACGACTCAGGTGTGTTCAGAAAAGGTGATCATGTTGCACCACACTAAAGATATAACAGAGGAAGGAATGCTGCTAATTGTGTAATTAAAGAATAGATAATTTTACACGTACTTATCAATGACGTAACGTGGTGTTTGCTGTAGTCATAGGTATGCTATGTTTAAGGAAGGGACGACCGTTTTGGTTACCACACAGGACGGCTAAACAGCCCACTACGCCCACATACATGCATGAAGACATATGGTTGTCCTTATTGTGTTACGGCAATAAGCTCCTCACCAAACTTCCTAGTTGAGTCAGTGCTACGTTGGATCAAATGATAGTATTCTTGTTAAACATGTGTTTTACAATAACATATTTTACACTTGAATAGTCAATGTTTCTTGTTTTAGAAATAAAACGACGTCTGTGTTTGTATTCTGTTTTGAGTTCACCACCAGATCTCTCTCTCTCATCTATATATATATATATATATATATATATAATATATATATATATATATATATTATATACACACATACATTCACACATATTTATACTACATATGTATAAGGAAAATGGGAGAAGGGTAAATGGATACATAAATACATATACCTATATATATACACACATTATACGACATATATACATACACGCAAATATACATATATACATATACACAGATATATACACATACGTATAAATTCCTTTCCCTCTACATATATATATACATACATACATACACGCAAATATACATATATACAAATATATACACATACGTATAAATTCCTCTCCCTCTACATATATATATATTATATATATATATATATATACACACACACAAGCACATGCATACATATATTGTGATTG
>NC_042999.1:14412173-14419673 GCF_006345805.1 Octopus sinensis | reverse complement strand
CGTAACTGGTACTTAATTTATCGACTCCGAAAGGATGAAAGGCAAAGTTGACCGCAGTGAAATCTGAACTCAGAACGTAATGGCAGATGAAATACCACTAAGCATTTCGCTTGGCATATTAATGTTTCTGCCAGCTTGCCATCTTACAATACAAGCATATTTCTCTACTTTCGGTATTCAGGTACTATTTTTTTCCCACCTTCTGCATTTATGTGCTTACTTGTGTGTGTGTGTACACATACAAACATGCACATACGTTTCTTTCAGTTTCTGTTTATCAAATCTACACACAAGGTTTTATTCAACTTGGGGCTATAGCAGAACCCACTTCCCCAAGATTCCACACAATGGGGCTGTACTTAACACCTTCATGTCTTTGAAAACAAAAAAAAAGCCCACCATGGATAGTGCAACCCTAGACAAAGAATATCTCAAAGCCACAAATGATATTTTTTAAAATAAACTGGATGGTAACTGACGGATTGTTTTTGATCGTAGGTCAGCTTGCTTTGTGGTTAAACAGCAACCATATTTTCAAAGAAAGATTGAATATGCCCTCCATTAACTATATGTGTTCTGAATGAATCCTGTTTGAAATATTTACACAAACTACACAAAACAACAATACAACTCAGATCATTTCATATCAGACACGCCATACAGAATTCTATATACAAAATATCTTGTGAATTATTGATATATAATTATACATATATATTATATATATATATATATATATATATATATCTATATAGATATGTATGTATGTATGTATGTATATAAGTGTGTGTATAGAAATGTTGAGAAACATTTTATATGCGTGTCCATATCTGTATGCATGTGTGTGTCTATATATGAGCAGGAAGATTCATTTCCACATTTTCTATACTATAAAAACATCACAGTTTGTGAAGTCTTTAGCATTATCACATTGTAAGTATAATTGCCATGACTCATGTTATAAAAGGTTCTGACTATTGTAAAGATCAAAATGTTTATTTAGAAAAATAGAATCCCATGATTCAAATGTTCCTCTTTTCCCATTTATTTATATTATATTATACTATATTATATATAAAATGTGAGTGGGTATATGTGAGTGTGTCTATACATATCATCAGTTAACATCCATATTCATACTGGTGTTTGTGAGTGTGCATGTGTGTATATATATATATATATATATATATACTTAACTAAAGATATATATATATATATAGAGAGAGAGAGAGAGAGAGAGAAAGAAAGAGATAGGCATGTGTATTTATATATATAGATATATGAGCATATGTATCTAAAGATATATATTTGTGTGTGTGTGTGTATATTTATATTTGGTTTTGTGGATGTTTGTTCAAATTTAGAAATTTGAATAAATAGTAGAAACCAAACTGAAAAGAGGGGGGGGGGAATAAGAGGAAGGAAAAAGAAGTTAAAAACAGGTGTGCTTGTAGAATGAATTATCCTTTCTAAAATGCTCTGCAGTACTTCAAACGCAGAGTCATTGTCCCTACTTTCAATGGCATACGCAACTGAGTGAAAGAAAAGTCATGAACATTGGTTGCTTAAAAACATAACAAAGCAGTACTAATTTTGACCGAAACCATTTTGTTACTGTGACAAAAGTTGACAAAAATCATTTGTTTATTCAGATTCAAATTGGCAAAGTATATATATATAATATAGGTACGTATATCTATCTACATCTATGTGTGTCTCTCTCTCTCTCTCTCTCTATATAATATATATATATATATATTATATATATATATATTATATATATATATAATAGATAGATATATAGGTATGTATATGTATCTATATAAAATCCCCATAGAATTTGTGTGTGAGGCTGGCAATTTACTTGGCATTCTGGTCGTTCTTATCACATTTTACAAGTCACAACATAAATTATTCTCTTATAAAAAGAATGTTTGACTGTATGTATACCAATGAATGTGGGTTATTCTTCACATTAATGTTTTAGATCAGTATATACCATATATGTGTACTTGTAAGGTTGTGTATGTGTGTGTGTGTATATATATATATATATATATATATATATACACACACACACAACATATAAGTGCATATATCTATATACATGCACGAGCACACACAAACGTTGACCTCTCTCTCTCTCTATTTATATATATATATATATATATATATATATAACAACGTAATAAATAAAACATATGCGTACGTACATACATACATATATGTACATACCTACATCTATATGTATATATGCATGCATATATGGGTATATATACATCTCTCTCTTTACACACACATAAAATGCACAAAACTCCCTAAAGTCATTGTGTAACTGTAAATTTTATTTATATATATATATATACACACTCATGTTTTGAGTTCTATTTTCTTGCTTGTATTACCAAACCTATACACACTCATATATACACAAGCACACACACCACACACACATACAATCCTTTTTATGCCTGTCTTTCGATGCTGGCATGTATAAGTGCACCAATTCAGCATTGTCTTGTATGAGTAAGACAGCTTGTAACCTTCAACTATAATTAAAAATCTGAGACGTATGGATGTTTGGGTGTGCACATGTGTGTGTGTGTGTGTGAGTATACAAGCACAATATAGTGAATATCTGAATGGAGAGGTTATATACATTGTCATCTTCATTGGCCTATAGGGAACTACATCAAGTATTTATTTTACAAACACCAGAGGCATCTAATTAATTAATGAAATTTATACTCCAAATGAAACCCTGTATTGCTTCAATCCCCTAAAAATTCCTTTCTCTCTCTCTTTTTTTCTTATCTTGGCAAAATAAATCCTAAATGTAAAGATAAGGCCATAAGATCATACCTTGGTATATATTTCTTTAGATTCTTGACACTATCTGTCTTTCAAATCTCTTGTCATTTTATTTTTACAGAAAACACTGGAAACACAAATTCTCCATTGCTGTCACCACCTACAACAATCATACCAGTCTTATCAGGCCTGAAAAATGTCATGGGTACTGCTCTTCATTTCCTAACTAATTTATCAAAAAAAAAAAAAAAATCCATTCACTTTCATATTTGGAATAGGCAGAGGCATGGCTGTGTGTTAAGAAGCTTGCTTCCCAACCACATGGTTCCAAGTTCAATCCACAGCGTAAAACCTTGGGCAAGTGTCTTCTGCTATAGCCTCAGGCTGACCAAAGCCGTGTGAGTGGATCTGGTACACGAAAACTGAAAGAAGCCCATTGTATATATACATATGTGTGTGTGTCTGTGTATCTCTCTGTCTCACCACTGCTTGACATACTGGTGTTGGTGTGTTTATGTTCCTGTAACTTAGCGGTTCAGCACAAGAGACCATTAGTATAAGTACCAGGCTAAAATATAAGCAAAAATTAGTACTGGGCTCAATTCTAAAAATAAATTCTTCAAAGTTATGTTCCAGCATGGCCACAGTCAAATGACTGAAACAAGTAAAAGATAAGATATTTGGTTATATCTTCTGGCATGGGTCCCATAGAAACCTAAATAATTTCAGCTTTTCATGGATCTTGGCCAAGCTCTTCTCACACTCTGCATGTCAATCATAACAGGTTGTCCATTATAACCCACTTTACTGAAGATACATATTTAAATGATCCCAAAAGGATTTAAACTAACTGAAAGCCAATTGAAAACCATCAAGCCACTCGTGGATCAGTTTGATACCATACAACCTTATTACTAATTCCTTTTTCCTGCTCCCTGAAGGTGCTTTTGAATCTCAGTTCTCCAATTTCATAAAGTGAAGTGGATGAGAGATAGTTCTTCCTCTGGGCAGGATAATGATCTGTTTCAGTCAATATTCCTAAAGAATTGGGTACTTAATCCTGATAATTAAATAAACTGAAGCGATGTAAAATAAAATGAGCGGAAACAAAATGAAATGCCTACAGCAGTTTTCAGCTTTTGAAATAATTTCAAAATGAATCTTGTCATGGTTGTGTAGTTAAGAAACTCACTTTGCAAGTGTGTGGTTGTGGGTTTAATTTCATTGCATGGTACCTTGGGCAAGTGTCTTCTATAACAGCCACAGCCATACAGCCTCAGCCCAGCTAATGCCTTGTGAGTAAATTTGGTAGGTGGAAACTGTGTGGAACCCATTAAGTGTGTGTATGTATGTAAATATATATATATATATATACTACATAACAGCATATATATATCCTTAAATCCTTAAAAATGTTTTAGCCCGAAGGTCACGGCCATGCTGGGGCACCACCGCTGATATGTATATATATTTATATTTATATATATATATATATACATACACACACATATATACAACGGGCTTCTTTCAGTTTCCATCTACCAAATCCACTCACAAGGTACCATGCAGTGGCACTGAACCTGAAACCATGTGGTTAAGAAGCAAGCTCCTTACTGCACAACCATGTCTGTGCCTATACATGTATATGTGTGTGTGTGTGTGTGTGTGTGTATTTCTATATGTGTTGTGTATATATATATATATATATATGTATGTATGTATATTTATATGTATGTATATAGTACATATTATCATCATCCTTTAATGCGCATCTTAAATATATGGTGGGGTGTGTATGTCTTTGCGTCTGTGTTTGTCAGAATCCCACTTCATCCCACCGCTTGACAACCAGTGTTGGTTTGTTTATGTCCCCCACAACTTAACAGTTTAGCAAAATACACTAATAGAATAAATACCAAACTTAAAAAAAAAATAAAGCATACGTAATGGGGTTGGCTTGTTTGACTAAAACCATTGAAAGCTGTGCCCCAGCATGGCCGCAGTCCAATGATTAAAAGAGAAAAGATAAAAGAATAAAGCATTCAGTGGAGTTGAGACATTTCACAAATGAAACGGCACCGTTTGCTGTGGTAGATTCTGCTGTAATTCATTGTAAAGTGTACAGATGCAATACGCTACCATTCATAGAAATACACAATACAATCATACAAGAAACATCAATGGGATTTAAGGAAACATCAAACATAACTGAATAATTACTTGGAAAAGTATTCAAAGAAATTAAAATAAAATAAAGCAAAAAAATTAAAAATAAAATGTGAATATTGATGAGGTGTTACAGCAACTGACTGACATCATGCTAAGCAAGTGAAGTAGAATGTTAGCACCTCAAGAAATATTGAGGGAACATGTAAAATTTTTGAATTTGGGAAGTAGACTAGTTTGAAAAATCAATGATAAATTTCTGGATAGCTTGGTTGGTGCCTTGTTGACAAGCATTAGTGATGTGAGCTGTTGGTGAACTGTGCGAAGTTCTTGTGATGGTCTGTGGAATGTCATGAAGGCTTGAGTTAGACAAAAATAGTTTTGGTCAAAAGATTATGCTAAAAGAAAAATTATAGATACAGATATATGGATATACATATATATATATATGTATATGTCTAAGTATATTTATATATGTGTGCGTGTGTATATGTCTATGTATATGTGTATGTGTATATGTGTATGTATGTATATATATATGTGTGTGTGTGTATATGTGTATGTATATGGGTGTGTATATGTGTGTGTGTGTGTGTATGTATGTCTATGCATGAAAATAGATCTATATGTATGTATGTACAAATATATACTTTTGCATCTGTATACACACAAATATATTTATGCATATATATGCTTACAAATATATCTATGTATTTACATACAAATGTATACTTTTGTATGCGTATATATATATACACACACATAGATATAGTTGCGTATGTATATATATGCGTGTGTATATATATATATATACATAAATACATATATATATACACACACACACAAATATAATTGTATATGCATACAAATATATATTTGTGTATAAATATAAATACATCATAAGTGTGTATTTACATATCAATGTATCTCTGTATGTATTTACATACAAATATATACTTATGTATGTATGCAATGCAATGTAGGAATTGATAAATGTGTAATATATCATTCTTCCAAGAACAAAATGACAATGCCTGCATCATGCAATAATGTTCTACAAGGCACTATCTTCCATAATTTAGTAAGATATTCAGCAGACATAGAATATTTGAATAGTGTCTGTGTATATATATATATATATATATATATATATATACATACATATATATACATACATACATATATATACATACATATATATATATATACATACATACATATATATATATACACACATACACATACACACACATATATATGTATATATATATGTTTTTATATATATATATATACACACATACTGATGCATACATATAAACACATACATACAGATATATACAGACACACATATACACATATATACACACACATATACAGACTTACATACGCATATATAAGGAACACATACATACACATATGTGTGTGTGTGTGTATATATATATATGTACGTATATATTTATATATATATATATACACATACATACATATATATATATATATATATGCACACAAAGATATATAACAATATAAGTAGAATTGCATGGTTGTGTTTTCATGGTATGCCAAAATAGCAACCCAGTTTCAATTCCAGGTGGAAACAACACATCACTTGAAAACACAAACATGAACATAATTTCCCTTCGCTTTCCTCTTAAAGAAAAGAAGAAAAATCATTAAAACTTGGATTTCAAAGAAATACTGAAAACTAGCATGTTTATATGAAGAATGCATTTGAGTTGCCAGTGAATAGAAAAACGGTGACCGATATCATTGATTATTGAAGCAGATGAGTAGGAAACATAGAATAATGTAATTTATTAATTAGAGTAGACAGTCTCAGATCAATAGGAATAGTATTCTAAGATCTTGGGTACAAAAACCAGAAAACTGGGTCACCCTATCTACAGGTTGGAAATGAGGTCATGTCCAGTTTAATGAATTGATAAGACCTGACTATAGAGGTTAGGAAGAGAAACAAAAAGAAAACAATGATATTAGTACACACACGCAAACACACGTATACACAAAATATACTAAACATGCACCAAGGAATGGAATTCCTTATGCAGATCCTGCAACTAAAGTGTAGTACTGCAGATGATGCCTGGTTGGTATAAGTGGTGAACATGCTCTCAAAGGACACTACTAGGGGCATACCCAAACAAGGTTTGGATACTACATTTTAAAGACTATTATCATCATCACCATCATCGTTTAATGTCCGTTTTCCGTGCTAGCATGGGTTGGATGGTTCAACCAGGGTCTGGGAAGCCAGGAGGCTGCACCAGGCTCCAGTTTGATCTGGCAGTGTTTCTACAGCTGGATGCCCTTTCTAATACCAACCACTCCATGAGTGTAGAGTGTGCTTTTAACGTGCCAAGGGAGGCTGGCAGCGGCCATGATCAGTTGGTTTTTTACGTGCCACCGGCACAGAAGCCAGTCAAGGCGGCGCTGGCATCGGCCACGTTTGGATAGTGCTTTTTCCAGGAGAAAGTAATGGAGAAACCACTCCATTTTTCATCT
>NC_042999.1:14387173-14407173 GCF_006345805.1 Octopus sinensis | reverse complement strand
TCAGATGGCTTTAGTAGGTCAGTGTCTAGAGTAGAACTTGCCTAAGATGTCATAATGTATATCCATTAACCAAATAGCAACACTGTTTTATGTCAATGCTCTCAAAGCAATATTTAATTGAGCTTGTACAGCTAGCTGTAAGTAAGTGCTGAAGCAAATAGTAGTAGTAGTTGGTTAAATTGGTTAATTATTGGATAAAATACCTGAAAATATTCACAAATGGTCCTTTATGTCCTGAGTTCAAATCTCACCAAAGGTAAAAATTTTGTTATTTGTCTTTCTGTGGGGTCACTAAAGTGAAAGTGAAACTATTAGTCAAGCCAGAATCAATGGATTGAGCTTGTTTCATTTCTCAAAACTTGACCCTCAACCCATTTATCTTCAATGGTATTAGCTAGTTCTACTTAGTGACATCAGCTGTTGGCTTATTGACTGAATTGATCAATGTCACCGTGACCCTGTTGAGATGTCCAAAGTAGGGTTCCCAAATCAGCCCATTCTTTCTTCTCCAGTAGTGTCCAATAGAGCAAACTCTTTTCTCTAAGTCTTAACTTAAGGTTGCTTATTGTATAATTTGTCATTGGAAGGGTGTTCTTTCCAGGACATATTCAAAGCAGCAGAATCAATTCATGCATACGTACTAACATAGTCTGAGGTGAATAAGTTATATAGTAACAGAAATTCAACCACTGTGCAAGTACTGGAATTAGTTTAATGAACTATACCCACCTCTTAAATCTGTATCCTTATGGCTATCTTGTCAAATATTGTCAAAGATTCAGTAGCCTGTAGTGTTGAGTTCAAATCCTCTGATGGAGGATATAGCATGGCCAATGAAAACATCTAATAGTAAATGGTTTACAGTACAAAAGAAATCACTTTAAACTTGCCAAATTGATATTCAAAGTAGTTTAAATGATCAGAAATATAATTTTAAAGTGCTCACAGTATAATAATGAAGATCTGATCAAAGACTTTGCAATAAAGAGAAAGTGGAGAAAACTTCAAATATAAATAGAATAAAAGTTTACAAAAATAAACATTTTTTGAAAAATAAATATTCATATTATAGTTTATTATTGTTATATTTTGAACTATATAGACATATGGGGGCATCAATATCTTTTAAGCACTTAGGGTCTTTGTGGGTCTTAATCCAGCCCTGACGATGATGGTGATATGAGTTAAGTTAATAAATAGGGATTGCATTTGTTTCCAGTATATTTAGATGCTTAAATGTAAATATACTCATATAAGTTCTACCCCAAGGTTATCATGACATTAACATGTAAAATCCCAAACTGTGATTACAGGGACCACATTTACAAAGTACAAAGAAACAAAAACAATCATGAATAAACAATGCATTTGATCCCTCATGGATAATGCTCATCATGCATGGATCCCAAACTCTCTATGGCTTATCACAGCAAATTATACGCAAACACAAACCAGTAAATCTTAAATAATCAAAGGCTGTGCACAAACCATTAGTGCTGTGAAACAAAAATATTAAATATGAAAGACTACCTGGACATGTAAAGAAGTAGTTTATTATAACTAACAAGCTCTGGCCTGCAGATTCCTTGCCATGATATACACACTAACCCCCTAAATGCTCAAACACAACTGCAAATACCCAGAACACAATATCACTTTAAAAGCATGACCCCGCTGTTACCATCTAGATAAAAAAAAAGAACTACATACAAACAAATACAGCAGCAGCGTTAGCCAACAATGGCCCTAAATATTGTGCTGGTGCCATGTTCTGTGCTGGTATCATGTAAAAAGCACCCATGCTGGTGACACGTAAAAAACACTTGTGATGGTGCCTGATAAAAATCACCCAGTACACTCTGTAAAGTGATTGGTGCTAGGAAGGGTATCCAATTGTAGAAACCTTGCCAGAGTAGACAATTGGAGCTTGGTGCAGCACTCCAGCTTGCCAAGTCCTGCCGAACCATCCAACCCATGCCAACATGGAAAATAGGTGTTAAATGATGACAATGATGATAACAATGATGATGAAGGAGCTGATAAGGATGATGATGATGTATGTAACGTGATGTAGCTATAGTTTGTGTCACATGGGTGTTCTTGAGTCTGCTACTTCCTTCCACAACACATTTTCACAAAATTCTGCCTAGAGTGGACCATACCTATTTCTTTACTACCCACAAGGGGCTAAACACAGAGGGGACAAACAAGGACAGACAAACGGATTAACTTGATTATATTGACCCCAGTGCATAACTGGTACTTATTTAATCAACCCCGAAAGGATGAAAGACAAAGTCAACCTCGGCGGAATTTGAACTCAGAACGTAGCAGCAGACGAAATACCTATTTCTTTACTACCCACAAGGGGCTAAACACAGAGAGGACAAACAAGGACAGACATAGGTATTAAGTCGATTACATCCGACCCCAGTGCGTAACTGGTACTTATTTAATTGACCCTGAGACGATGAAAGGCAAAGTCGACCTCGGCAGAATTTGAACTCAGAATGTAGCAGCAGACGAAATACCGCAAAGCATTTTGCCCGGCGTGCTAACGTTTCTGCCAGCTCATTGCAGTGGACCATACCCTTATCCCTCTTTTAAATACACCAGTGGATACATTCTGGCAGAAGCAAGTGCAGGAGAACAACAGATAGAACTACAAAACCTAAAGCCAAGGAAAAATGACATAAAAGATGTAGGACAAAAGATAACTTGCTTACATGGCAACACTGCACCCACCACACATATGATAAACCAATGCATACTAAAGTGTCCAGTAGATGGAGTCACTTTAATATCTGGAACAATGGATCAGTGGATTGTACATAGTCATTCAACTGATTATATACTTGTGATAGGTCGGCTTAATCAAGATTGCCCAGAGTCACAAAACAACCTTAACAATACAAGAAAAACATGTTTGTTTTGATCTGAGTTTTATGTGAATACATCACTACTAAGTATTAAGAATGCAATGTAATTAAATATCTCTCAAATATACTGTTTGTATTGTATAAATTATACATTTTTTTGTTGATAACTTTTGGTATATTTTTTTACCTTATTTTTTTTTAACATACAAGAGAATAAATATATAAAAAAAACTAACATGTTCTAACATGATAGAAAAAGAAGGTGATGCTAAAAAAAGAAAAAAACAAAACCCTTTTAAATATATAGCATGAAATGATAAAATGAAATATGAAAGAATTACAGATGAAAGATTAGTCCAACAGAAGAATAGCAAATAATATCATAGAAATGTACTGAAACATGGGATATTTGCCATGTGAAAAAATACTGCAACTTGCAAACACTCCAATAAAATGTGGGTGTTTGTATGAATATGAGTCTATATACATATGAATGTGTAAGTGTGTGTATGAATATTATATATATATACATATATATATATATATACACACATACACACACACAAATATATGTGCTTTCTATATACCTTTACCTTCTTTTTTTTTCACTTAACCTTGAGAAAATTAGAGCTGTAGAGATCTAAGAAGGTTGAATCTAATTTTTAGGCTGTGTGCCATGTTGCTGGGGCAGACCAAAACAACAGCTGTATAGAGTGAGAGAGAGGAGGAGGAGGGGAGAGAGTTTCTGATGTTCTCTCTCTTTCTCCTACTCGCTCTCTCTTTTTCTTTCTCGCTTCATATGTATATACACATGAGTGCACATGCAAGTCACAAGGACATAGTAAACAAAAGCATTTATATTTGGACATGTAAGTGTGCATGCATGTAGGTATTTGTGTGTGTGTGTGTGTGGTGTGTGTGTGTGTGTGTGAGCATGAGTATTTTTCATTCATTTCCTAGTTTCAGCCATTGGACTTTGGCCATGCTGGGGCATCACCTCTATGAGAGAGAGATAGAGAGAGAGAGAGAGAGAGAGAGAGAAAGAGAGAGAGAGAGAGAGGGCATGAGTATTTTTCATTCATTTCCTAGTTTCAGCCATTGGACTTTGGCCATGCTGGGGGGTATCACCTATGTGTGTGTGTGTGTGAGAGAGAGAGAGAAAGAGAGAGAGAGAGCATGCGTATTTTCATTCATTTCCTAGTTTCAGCCACTGGACTTGGCCATGCTGGAGCATCACCTGTGTGTGTGTGTGTGAGCATGAGTATTTTTCATTCATTTCCTAGTTTCAGCCACTGGACTTGGCCATGCTGGAGCATCACCTGTGTGTGTGTGTGGGTGTTGTATTGTAGGTGCATAGTTCATATTCATCATATACATATGTATACATACATGTTCATACATTTCTGTATATAGCACATGTATATACACACACATATGTAAATGTATCTTTATATTTTATCTTTTACTTGTTTTAGTTATTAGACTGTGGCCATGCTGGTGCACTGCCTTGAAAAATTTTTGTTGAACGAATCAAACCCAGGACTTATTATTTGTAAAGCCTAGTACTTATTCTATCAGTGTCTTTTGCCGAACCACTAAGTTGTGGGGATGTAAACACAACAACACTGGTTGTCAAGCGGCAGTGGAGGACAAACACAGACACAAAGATACACACTCTCATCATCATCATCACTGGTTAACGTCTGCTTTCCATGCTGGCATGGGTTGGACGGTTTAACTCAGGACCGACAAGCCAGAAGGCTGCACCAGGCTCCAATCTGATCTGACAAGGTTTCTACAGCTTGATGCCCTTCCTAACGCCAACCACTTTGAAAGGGTAGTGGGTGCCTTTTACGTGCTGCTGGCACGGGTGCTGGTCAAGCGGCATTGGAATCGGCTATGACAATGATTTCATTTGACCCAACAGGTCTTCTCAAGCATAGTCTATTCAACAATGTTTATTCAATAATGATATCTCCATGTGTCTAACACACGTGGACATGCCTACAAAGTCAGAAAACAACACAGCTCCCATGACTTTCGGAAACATTTTTTCACGCTCAGAGTTGTTGAAGCATGGAATAAACTGCCTGCGTCAGTTGTTGACTGCCATGACACTGCATCCTTTAAGGCCCTCATGCTTTCCGAAATCCGCCAAAACTACACCTGATTATATATACACTTTAGATGAGTTGTAGTGCACCTGAGCACTGTACACAATTATTATTATTATTATATATGTGCGTGTGTGTGTATGTATATTTAAATATAAATATATATATATATATAACGGGAAGGTTTACGAAAATAAACAAAAGATGAAGGCAGGTGGAGTACAAACAAACAAATGTATTAGTATGGCGCTCAGGAATAGAAATAGAACAAGTCTTTTACGTTTCGAGCCTATGCTCTTCAACAGAAATATACAAAGAAAAGAAACAAGGAGAGAAAAAAATGTGTGTAGGAGCTAACGACAGTAATACTCAAACGATTTGAACTTAGAGTCCGATGTCTTACAGAGGATCAATTCCTTGGGGTAAAGAATAGCTATAAAAGAGATCAAGTTGAGCAGACATGGAAGCAATTAAGCAGATAAACGAATTAAATATATTAAATATAGCAGTTTGTATTTCATACCCAAACGGTTATATTTCATATATCTAATTTGTTTATCCACATAATTGCCTCTATATCTGCTCAAGCTTGATCCCCCTCATAGCCATTTTGTACCCCAAGGAATTGATCCCCTGTAAGACATCAGACTCTAAGTTCGAATCATTTCATCACTGTATCTGTGTGTGTGTTTACCTCCCTCTCTCTCATATATATATATATATATATATATATATATATATATATACATTTCTCTTCTTTCAGTTTTCATCTTTCAAATTCACTCACAAAGCTTTAGTCGACCTGAGGCAATAGTGGAAGAGGCAAGGTACTCTGCAGAGGGACTGAACCCAGAACCATGTATATTTCTGTGCGTATTTATAAATATACATATATGCATATTTATACACATATGTGTGTGTGTATATATGTATATACATGTTCATGCATGCACATATATTTCTATGATAATGTGAAAAACGAATGTACATATATATGTGTATATGTAACTGTATGAAAATGTATAAGTGAGCATATATACACCTGTATATTTATGTGTATGTATATTATGTGTATATGTGCCTATATATATATATATACACACACACACATATATAGACATATACAAGCTTTTATGTATAAATGCATGCATATACATACACAAACACACACACCTATAATTATTGTGGTGGTGGAGGGTTCTCCTGTATATGTTTCTCTCACTCCCTTGTGTGTGTGTGTATAAATATATATAAATATATATATATACATACATATATGTGTGTGTGTATGTATTTAGTGTATACTTTCTCCATATGAATGTATTAATCTTTCATTTTCTATTTATTTCATTTCATAGACATTGGTCACAGCTTTTAATTCCTAATTAGTAATTCAGCCTAATTAGCAATATTTAATCTTGGTGATTAAATATTTCATTTGGAGGAACTTAGATATACCATGGAGAGCATACACATGCATTTTCCATGTTTACATATGTGCTTCTGTGTGTATGTATATTAATACGTATATGTTTGTGTACGTGTATACATACCCAAATATACATACATAAACACATGTACATTAATATATATATTAATATGACAGAAACTTGTATATTTTCTCTCCCCCCTCTCTCTCTATATATATATGTACATATATATTTATATTTATGTACATGTGGATGTCTTCATGTTTGTATGTGTATATATACACATACATGTGCATAGTATGCATGCACATTGCTGCATATACTCAAATGAGAAATTCAACCAAGAAATCTATTTGTGAATCTATTTGAAAATTTCAAATGAAAGTATGTGGGTGTTTGTATTTTATACAGAGGCACAGAAAATGGCTCTGTGATTAAGAGGCTTGCTTTGCAACCACATGATCTTGGGTTCAGTCCTACTGGGCAGCATCTTGAGAAAGTGACTTATATTATGGCCCTGGGATGACCAATGCCTTGTGAGTGCATCTTGTAGACAAAAATCCAGTGGAAGTCCATTGTATATATAAGTGGACATACATACATATATATATATATATTAGATGGTTTGGAGGTGATGTACAGGTATTTTATATTAGAAGAAATGAGGTGCTCAGAAATTTGGATGTATATTACATGTTTTTATACATCATATAACTTATATCATATATTAGATCTTTCTCCCATTCTAGTGGGGTTTTCAAATCGAACTCTCTCTCTCTCTCTCTCTATATATATATATATATATATATATATATATATATATATATATATACACACACATATATATGTATGTGCCTTTGTGTTGTGTTTGTTACCAGGTCACTACTTGAAAACTGATGTTGGTTTGCTTACATCCCTATAACTTAGTGGTTTGGCAAAGTAGACCAATAGAATAAGTAGTGGACTTAAGAATAAATACTGTGATCGATTTATTCAGCTAAACCCAACAAGTTAATGCCCCAGCATGGCCCACAGTCTAATGACTGAAACAGGTAAAAGAAGATATATATTTTTCTGTTCTATTTCTTGGATCTATAGAGTGAAAGAAAAGCAAAAAGAAGGAAAGAAAGTAAGAAAGAACGAAAGAGAAAGGAGAAAGCTAGTTAAAAATATAAAACAACAAAAACAACCTCCTTGCATTCTCAACAAGACGGTTAGTTCCACACTAAATACTTTTCAGCTAATTATAACGAGAAATACTATTCCTCCACCCTCTTACGACTTGAAACGTCACCTAGATTTTCTCTTGTAACTAATCACAAATTGTTTACCGCAAGGTCAACAAACAAATCTTGTTTGTCCCCTTGTCAAGGATTTCCGATTTTACAGATTTACATTCAGTTTATTAATAATATTTCTCGAGAAATAATCTACAGAAGATATTTTCTGGAGACATCTATAATGCAAATATTGTAATCTGATAGGCTGAGTGGTGATAGTATGTTGCTAATATTAGGTAGAGTGATGATAAGTCACCAGTTTTTGTTAGTTTTGTTCTGTTATTTTTCTTAATCCTTAGGCTTAGGGTGTCTATATGTTGGTTGTATTAAGTGTGTTGGTAACATAACAGCTGAATTACTAAGGAATGCTAACACTGAAGAATCCCTTGCCACAAAGGTTTGCCTCTTATATTCAAGCTCTTTCATTGTTACCATTTCTCACTGAATAGAGATTATTATTGGCAGAATTGTTAAAACATCAGATGAACTGCCTTGCAGTATTTTCTTGTGGCTTTTTACATCCAAATTTCTATGAAATGAGTTCAAATCTCACCAAAGTTTATCTTTGCTTTTCATATTTTTGAGATTGATGAATTAAAACACCAAGCCAAGTTTTGTGTTTGATTTGATCTGCTAACCTTCTTCCCAAAATTTGTGACTCATCAAGCTTGACTTTGCCATTTTGTCCCTCTGAGTCTAACAAAATAAAATACCAGTAGAGTACTGGAGTTGATGTAATTGACTAACCTCCTCTTCTGAAAGTGCTGGCCTTGTACCAAAATTTGAAACAATAATTGTTATTCTATGTGGCAAAGAATTGGCCGAATCACTGGAATAGGGGACAAAAATACCTCGCAGTATTTCTTACATATCACAAGTAGTTGTTTGCTGCTGGGGATTGAAAATTTATTTATAGGACTGCTTGGAGAAGTAATCGTGGAGGCACATAGCTTAGTGGTTAGGGTGTTGGACTCATGATCATAAGATTGTAGTTTCGATTCCTGGGCCAGGCGATGCATTCTATTCTTGAGCAAAACACTTAATTTCACAAAGCTCTAGTCCACTCAGCTGGTAAAAGTGCGTAATCCTGTGGTGACTAGTGTCCCATCCAGGTGGTGAATATATATACCATGGAAACCAGGAAACTGGCCCCTATGAATCTATATGACTCGGGAAGGAACTGTTTTGAGGTAGAAGTAATTAACAACACTCATGAACATTTGAAAGAAAATTTATTGACAGCACAAAGTGTTCTCCATTATTGGTCTTCTGACAAAAACTAACAGCAGCAATTACACATTGGGAAAGACATACTACTGGGATCTACAACAATTAACTGATAGAGCTGGGTAAAAGGGTAAAGACCCCTTTCAGTCGTGAATGAACATGGAATCGCACCTAGAAAGTTACCTTCTGAGGCACAAGTCCAGGCAAGGTTGTTTCTAGAAGACCAGCAGTCACTCTGCATACCTTAACAGCTGACAATTAATCATCATAAACTGCTGGACATTACTATCTTAAGTCCTAAAACTAATAAACCCAGTTACCTAGTTCCCATGGCAAATAAAGTGACCATGATCACAACATTTCCCCCTGAGCAGTATGCCAGTTTCTCAAAGGATTACTTGTTTACAGCTGAATGGACTGAAGTAATGCTTTGCTCAAGAACACAAAGCACTACCTGGTCCAAGAATCGAAACCACAGTCTTGTGATTGAAAGTGCAGCATCCTAGCCATTAGGCTATGAGCCTTTACTTCTTCAGCTTTTTTCTTCCATACTTTGACAATTCTCAGTGTGAAGAAGTGTTTCCAAAAGTCATGGGTGATATGTTGTTTTTGATTTTGTAAACAAATTCACAAATGGGAGCAACTGTGAAAACCAGGAGTGAACTAAAAGTGTATAAGGACTTGTAAAGTACATGTGTACTGAGAAAATTAATCTTTAATTTCACATAATTATAGGATATGAAGCTTATTTAAATTATTGTTTTGATCTTAAAGCTTAGCAGGTGATTTCAAATTTGAAAGTGGGCGGAATTTCACCTGCAGCTAAGGGCCCTGATTCAGAGAATCCCTTTGTTGTCCTAATCATTACATACATTGATGAGATTGAGTAATAAGTAATTAATGATTGACTGAAATGGAACATCATATCTCACATTCGTACAGAGAAAAACACAGCGAAGCAAAGTCATCAACATACACTTTAACCCTTGAATGACAATCCTCCTCCTCATCATCATTTAATGTCTGCTTTCCATCCTAGCATGGATTGGACGGTTCAACTGGGGTCTGGCGAACCAGATGGCTGCACCAGGCTCCAATCTGATCTGGTAGAGTTTCTACAGCTGGACGCCCTTCCTAACTCCAACCACTCCGAGAGTGTAGTGGATACTTTTATGTGCCACTGGCATGAGGGCCAGTCAGGCAGTACTGGCAACGGCCATGCTCAAATGGTGCTTTTTATGTGCCACCTGCTCAGGAGCCAGTCCAGTGGCACTGGCAACGACCTCGCTTGAATGTTTTTTCACGTTCCACTAGCACAAGTGCCAGTAAGGCGATGCAGATAATGATCACGCTCAAATGGTGCTTTTTATGTGCCACCGACATGGAAGCCAGTTCGTTGCTCTGGCAACGATCACGCTCAGATGGTACTCTTAGCGCTCCACTAGCACAGATGCCAGTCATCAGATTTGATTTCATATCCAGCTAAAATATTCTACTGCTTTATGTTTAAACTGGACAAATCTGGCCCTTCACACCCACCCTACAATGCCATTCTAAAAATAATAACCATGTCATCGGAATCTTGAAGCTACAAGATAATTCAAGATTAATTCATGATTAACCCTTTCATTACCAGCCTGGCCAAAAACGGCTCTGGCTCTGTAGTATTAATGTTTTGTTTTCATAAGTTTTTCATTAAAATCTTCCACCAAACTTTAGTTGCAATTTATGTTCGTAACACTAGCTTAATGATAAGTAAGTTATTTTACTGAATTCTTTATTATATTTAAAATAATTGAAAGAAACACAGAGCATCTCAAAATAAATACAGTAATGAAAGGGTTAATGGGAATAAATAAGCATTACATTTCACAGAACATTCTGAATGCTGAAGGGTTGAAGTAGATCAGTAGAAGCTGGCAACATAATCTCTATGTGACTGGTTAGTCTGTTAGAAACAGCAGCTAAATTACCTTCAATTTTACCTTACTTTCTTAAAAGAGAAAATAGAGAAGGACACGTGCTGGATAATCAAGTATTGGATTTCTTGCATAAAAAAAAATATACCCGAAATATGTGACGATCACAGTTATGATGCCTTTGAGTATAGGTTACTTGATCAGAGATGACCTGGGGCTAAACAGCAACAAGTTAGTAGAAGTACAGAATCAATTCATTGTACAAACAGAAGAGCAGATGACATTGATTGAATAGCAGATCTATAATCAAAGGCAATCCAACCATGGCCACCAAATTTATTAAGGTTTATCTACAACTATGTTATCAGTTATACTCTTTCATTATTTTAAGACAATAAGATGTGATTAGAGGGAGATTTGATTGCTATTTCAAGCAAATCCAAATCATATCAAAGCTCTCACATTGGTAGAATATGATAGGAAATTTTGGCTGCTATTTCTAGCATGGCACACAACTGCATACAAGCTTTCTTTAGGTAGTAACTAAGTAACTATATTAGTACAAGAAAGACACTCTCTCTTTCTCTCTCTTTCAAAATGCATGTAAAACTCATATCATGCCAAGAGTGTATAAAAGCTACAAATTAAGCTGGATTTATAGTTTTAAATGAATGAAAACCAACATACACATCATAAAAATATATAAATATACAAAAAATAACCATAGGAAAACAAATACTTTTTTTTAAATGATTAAAAATAAGCATTAAGTAGAGCTGAATGTGAAAGAAATACCAAATAAAAAAATAATAAAAAATGATGGTAAATAAAGTGAAGGAGCTGCAGGGAAGGAGATTAGAATGATAAAAAAGCTAAGACTACAGAAAATTAAATAATTAAATGGAGAGAGAGCAGAGACAATAGACTGTGTGTGTAACGAATTTGTATATTGGATTCATTCATAAGGTTGTCACAATTCTTTTGTGAGTATCATAACTGATATGTGAAGGTAGGTAGCCAAGTGGTTAGGGTATTCAGCTCACAATTATAAGGTCATGAGTTCAATTTGCAGTGGTAAGTTGTGTCCTTGAACAAGATGCTTTATTTTATACTTCTCCAGTCCCCTCAGCTAGCAAAAACAAGGATGTCTGGCTGTAGAAAACCTGCCTCAACCAATTATTTCTGCCCCATGCAGGAGGCATGGAGAAGTGAGTGTTAAATAATGATGGTACATATGTAAATATGTAGAAAATATAAATGCATGCAGTTAACCGGTTTCACATTTGCATGATTTTCAGAATTGTATGTAATAATGAATATGGAGATGTGTTGCAAACTGTACTGGAGACTCCAGTGATGGTTTAACAGGCCGAACTTCAAAGTCACTATCAATTCTATTCTTGTTAAAGAAAAATAATTATAGACACACACACACACACATATATAAACATATATATATATATCAATCTGTCCAAGAGTGTTTCATGTTAGTGGCATGTAAAAGCACCCACTACACTCTCGGAGTGGTTGGCGTTAGGAAGGGCATCCAGCCGTACAAACTCTGCCAGATCTGACTGGAGTCTGGTGCAGCCATCTGGTTCGCCAGACATCAATCAAATTGTCCAGCTCATGCTAGCATGGAAAGTGGACGTTAAACGATAATGATGATGATGTGTGTGTGTGTGTGTATATATATATATATATACACACACACACACACACACACAAACACACACCAACATATAAATATACACGCACATATTGTAAACATATATACACACACACGGATATACATAGTTCTGTATACATATATGTAGTAGATAAAAGTAGTAGAGTTTATTGTATGTAGGATTGTGAATACATTTTGAGTGACAATACTCAATTAACAACTAATAGAAGTGATGGTATAAAACTTTCATTTCCCAATAACTATGTACATGTCTATACAAATGTGAGTGTATGTATGTATGTATATATGTATATACAGACATACTCGTACACATAGAGCAGCATATCATTTAGATTTTTCCTGAAATATAAACATACATTCATTACCAAATATTTCTGTATGTGCTTGCATGAGATTAACTGTGTGCGTGTGTATACTTGTCTGTATATGTGTATATGTATTTGTCTGTATATGTGCATGTGTGTGTATACACATTGTAATATGATATGATGCAATATTATCTGATATAATATGTTGTACTGGATGTTGTTAGATGTCGGTTGAAAAGACGCGATGTTAGTTGATAATAAGAGCGTAACCATTGTTGAAGCCGAGCAAAGGAAGACTAGTATGGTGGGGGAGGGGGGAGTGGCGGTAGAGGGGATGAGCGGTGGTGGTAGGGTGGGGTGCACAGGAGGTGTCAAGTGCAAATTCGAGAATGGTGTGTTTCACAAATGAGATGTTTTATGTTTCATATTTATCCGATAGGAAAATAGATGCTAAAATCATTATGTTGATGGTATACAAATGAATGTGTGTTTGTATATCTGTAATCATGTCTATGTCTAATCATATATATACATACATATATACATACATACATATATATATACATATATATATATATATATATATATATATATACATATATATTAGTTGTTATTACCACTATGTTGAGTTTCTGTTTCTTCAGGTCTTTATATAGAGATACACACACATTCATTCATTTATTAACTGTGAAGACACATTAGTGACTCAAGGCCCCTGAGTCTTATACAAGATTATATGACACATACAAACCCTTCACACACACACACACATTATATTTATATATATATATATATATATATACACACACACACACACACACACCATATGTATATATATATATATATATCAATAAATATATAAAATATATATAAATAAATATATTATACATGTGTGTGTGTGTGTGTGTGTGTATATATGAGAGAGAATTTAGAACTTCTTTTAGCTCTTAAATATATGAAAGTAGATCTCTTAAATATATACATAAAATATTTGATATATATTTTGCTTATATATATATGTATATATACACATATGTAATGTTATGCAAGTAGATCTCTGTAATATAGTATAATTATATTTCAAGAAAAATCTGAATGTACAGTGGTATTTGTACCACACTGCTCTATGTCTGTGTATATGAGAAGTTATATGAGTGAATATATCTGTGTCTTTAAGGAATGCGCATATGCATGTTAAAACTTGAAATATTCACACAGTATTGCAACATAATTGAATAAATAAATAACTGAAAAATAAATAAATAAATAGATAAATAACTGTTAGTACATATATTTAAGTAAAATTTTCTTTGAAGTTCTCAGCTGAGGTATTATCATTATAGTCAACTAGTGTCCTCATCTTGGTGGTTATAGAACATTACAAAGTATCAGAAGCACCTGAGGGAGGCTGGCAAGTACAACAGCTGTGATGTTGTAACAATAAAGACCAAGATGAGGACATTAACCCAGAATATATCAGTCTATTTAAGTAATGTATTGACTACTTTTACCCCTGCTTCTTTACTATAGTATACACACATACACACACACATGTGAGAGTGTCCATGTAGTTCAAAAGCTCATTTTGTAACCACATGGTTTCAGGTTCAGTCCCACTGTGTGGCATCTTGAGCAAAGTGTCTTATGAGTGAATATGATAGATGGAAATTATGTGGAAGCCCATGATATCTCCCTTTACTTGTTTCATTCATTTGACTGTGGCCATGCTGGAGCACCACCTTTAGTCGAGCAAATCGACCCCAGGACTTATTCTTTGTAAGCCTAGTACTTATTCTATCGGTCTTTTTTGCTGAACCGCTAAGTTACGGGGACGGAAACACACACAACACTATGGGTTGTCAAGCGATGTTGGGGGGAACAAACACAGACACACAAACAAATACACACACACACACATACATATATATATACATATATCTACATATATATGATAGGCTTCCTTCAGTTTCTGTCTACCAAATCCACTCACAAGGCTTTGGTCGGCCTGAGGCTATAGTAGAAGACACTTACCCAAGGTGCCACACAGTGGGAATGAACTTGGAACCATGTGGTTCGTAAGCAAGCTACTTACCACACAGCCACTCCTGCACCTATATATATATATATATATATATATATATGGTGTCACTGAATAAACTTGGTGTTTTCACACCTTTTACCATAAGAGAGATTTTTTCCCCACAGTAACTGGAGTGTATTTGTCTTCTAGCATCTGAAACATGTCATAAACATATTTTAACTAACCTAAATTTTGCTTATGCCTAAACACTGCTTGGCACTAACAGTTCATTATAGACATGTGTGTATGTATGTATGTGTGCATATATATATATATATATATATATATATATATATATATAGTAACTAGCATTATACTAATACATCTGTTTGTTTTGTACACCACCTGTCTTCGTCTTTTGTTTTTTCGTAAACTCTCCCTATACATATATATATATAGAGAGAGTGTCTTTGTGTATGTTTGTGTCTGTTTGTCTACATCCTTGTAACTTAACAGTTCAGAAGCTGATCGAATAAGCACCAGACATGATAAGTAGTGAAGCAGATTTGTTTGACTGAGAAGGCTTCAAGGTGGGTGTCACAGCATGGCCACAGTCCAATGACCGAAACAAGTAAAAAAGTAAGAGATAAGGATACATGTTAGAGAGAGTGTGTGTGTCTGTGTGTAATGCTTATATATGTTTTTCTTCATGTATAATCTTAAAAGCATTTTCTTTCTTTATACTTTGTTATCAGTTTTATGCCTGTATTTTAAATAGATATACTTCTTTTACTTCTAACGTAACATACCAATCCAGTCTTGCTTGCTTTAGAGTCTCTGAAGATTTCCTTTGATTATGTAGATATGTTCTTCGTAATCTATGTTTGACTTAGATTACTTGTGACACAACACATAGCCTTAGAAACTATATTTTTGTTGCAAGTCAACTCTGTGTTGATCCAAATGCATATATCAATGGAACTCACACATGTGCATGTATACACACACACATACACACATACATATGCACACACAAACACACTCGTATATAAATATTTCAAAGAAGCATGTAGTTATGCTTTAGTATATTGAGTTTCTTTCTATTTACTTTGCCCGTCTCTCTCTCTCTCTCACTCCCTGTATATGCGTGTGTGTATATATATATATACATATATATATACACACACACACACACACACACACACACACACAGAAATATAAGTAATTTATACATATATAAATAATTTATTACTTTTCTTAAATTCTTCTCATTCTCTTTCCCTACATCTAAAATTATATATACTAGCAAATCTACTCATCTACGATGGAGGTATAAAATGAGGAATGGAAGTCATAACAGCAGTATTTATTGAGAAATGTGTAAATGGACTTTGATAGATTACTGGGTGATGTCTTAGAGAAATCACATTATTGTTGGTGGTACAGCATTCTGTTGCAGCTATATGACAGATGTTTGTGACTCAGTGACATGTGATGAAGATTCACTCCCAAACTGAAATAGGCTCCCAGCCTCTGTATCATGAATGGTTACGTGGATCACTCCTAATGAAAGCCAAAGCTTCCTTTGACCACTTCATAAAAAGTATTAAGAAAAAAATGTTATTTAGATATACTTTTATTTTAGTCGTTTACACTATTTTTCACTTCTTTATACTCTCATACATTCAAAGTTCACAAATTTCCTAATTTAAATTATGAATCATATTCCTTTCGATAATATCAATATGATCACAAAACTTCTTTGAAGATGATGATGAAACAGTCAAGGTTATGTCGTTAAGAAGTTTGCTTCACACCAATGCGGTTCTGTGGTTCTAGGTTCATTTCTAAGCATGAATCTTGAGCAAGTGAATTTACCATTGCTTTGGAGTAACCAAGGCTCTCTGAGTATTGGCAATCATTACAGAAACTACAAGCAAGGTTGTTAGACGTGTGTATGTGTGTTATATGTATGAATAGGTGGCACAGAGTGACAATAAAGGAATTTAAGTGTAAACAGAAGAAAAAATGTGAAAATCACCCAACAGATGCAGACACACTCAGTGTAACTCTCTCATCAGTTGTCAATCAAATATCATCATAATTTCGACACCCTTCATGCATGGACATACATGCACACACAAACATAGATATATCTTTATTTTTTTATCTTTTATTAGTTTCAGTCCTTGGACTGTAGCCATGCTGGGGCATCACCTTCAAGGGTTCACTCAATCTGATTAATTCCAGTATTTATTTTTTTTAAGCCTGTTTTTCTATTGATGTCTTTTTTGTCAAACTGTTAAGTTACATGGACATGACAAAGGTCAACACTAGTTGTTAAGCAATGTTAGGGTTCAAAAACAAACAAAAAGACACAGGCACATAGATACATACATATATAACGCTCAGGAGTAGAAAAAGGCTTTTATGTTTCGAGACTACGCTCTTCTACAGAAAGGGACACAGAAAAAAAAAACAAGGAGAGAAACAAGGAAAGAAAAAAATGTGTGTAGAGGCTACCGATCTATCATGGCGACATAAATATATATATATGTATATGTATATTTGTTAGATAGGACTCGAAGATTTAAAGATCTTTTTAGTCATTTTTGATTATCATGTACATTTTCATACAAATTCCATTGTCTTGATTTTCTCTTGTCCCTGGGTGTATTGCGTAAAAACAAGAGAGTAAGAGAATGGGTCTGTCATATTACAGCTCTTCTCTCCTCTCCATATAAAAAAAAACTTTGTACTAGTCTTGCATTTCCCTATGACATCAACAAATTCGACAGGCTTCTACACATTTGTGCTTACCAAATTCCACTAACATAGTATCGGTTGACTCAGTGCTGTAGAACTCAGTTGCCCATGATGCAGCACTGTGATATCAGAAACAGAACTATGCTAAGCTTCTCAACCATATAGCTATGTATGCACCTAAAGATAAAACTATACAGAATATGAAAATATTATAGTTTAAATGAAGATGGTGAGCTGGCCAAATCATTAGCATTCCAGACAAAATACTTTGTGGCACTTCATCCATCTTTACATTCCAAGTTCAAATTCCACCGAGACCAACTTTATCTTTTATCCTTTGGGGGGGGGGGTCAATAAAATAAGAACCAGTTAAGCAATGGGGTCAATATAAACTACTTACTCCCTCCTAAAGTTGCTGGCCTCATGTCAAAATTTGAAACTAATATTTATAGTTTAAAGGCTAAAGAGAAAATTTTACCTTACTGTTGTGGCAAGAATCATTGACACTCCTGAAGGATTGGAGAAAGGACTAACCAAACTCTTATAAAGAATAAAGGTCGGTAGTAGTTGGGAGAGAGCGTTTGGGTAGTCTCATGAAGTACATCATGTGAACACATTGATTAAACCTCCGCTGCATAATTTATCTATACCTATTTCTTTTACTGACCACAAGGGGCTAAACACAGAGAGGACAAACAAGGACAGACAAACGGATTAAGTCGATTAGATCGACCCCAGTCTGTAACTGGTACTTATTTAATCGACCCCAAAAGGATGAAAGGCAAAGTCGACCTCGGTGGAATTTGAACTCAGAACATAACGGCAGACGAAATACGGCTACGCATTTCGCCTGGTGTGCTAACGTTTTTGTCAGCTCATCACCTTAAATTTATCTATAAATAAATAATTTATCTATACCAACCTGTGGCAGGATATAAAACTTACTTCAATATTTTAAAACTGACTTGTGTTTTTATCTCTATTCATGAGCAATAAAATAAGTTTATGAAAACATTTTTGTATGAATTTCAGGTGTAAGTATTTACTGAGCAAGATGCTCCTGTTTCAATGTTAACTCCTTAACTATTTAAATGTCAAGAAACTATCACTAAAATAATTATTTATAAACATTCTTTTTAATACACGTAGTAACTTCAGAAATACAGATATACTCACTGGCTTACTCATTCCCACAGAATCTAAACTCCTTACAGTGAACTTTTGAATTTTATCAAATGAAATGATGCTTACACTTCGAAGAACATTGCATCATCAAACGATAGACTTGACTTTAAAAGAATTTCGATGAGGAATTTTAAGTGTCTGTGTGGGCGTCTACATGTATACCTGCATAAACACACAACCTCAAAAATAACTGAAACTGAATAAAAATGTCCTTTGCAGTGGATGTTCTCTAGCCCCCAGAGAAATTTACTGTATGGTAAGGAAATGTATAGGTGTAATGGTTGTGTGGTAAGAAACTTGCTTCCCAACCACATGGTTCTGGATTCAGTTCCACAGCATGGCACTTTGGGCAAGTGTCACCTACTATAGACTAGTGCCAATCAAGCCTTGTGAGTAGATTTTGCAGATAAAAACTGTAAGAAGCCTGTTGTCATCATCATCATCATCATCATCTAATGTCCGTTTTCCATGCTGGCATAGGTTGGACGGTTCGACTGGTGTCTAGGAAGCTAGGAAGCTGCACCAGGCCCCAATCTGATCTGGCAGTGTTTCTACAGCTGGATACCCTTCCTTATGCCAACCACTCAGAGAGTATAGTGGGTGCCTTTTATGTGTCATTGGTACAGGGGCCAGAGGTGTGTGTTTGTGTGTGTGTCCCCGAGGTTGACACCCACCCCCACCAAAGTTTTCTAACCCTAAGGGGAATTTCAAAAGGTCGCACTTAGTTCTAGTCCTGTCATTTTAATTCTTTTGTTAACATGTTTCAATTGAAATGCACACCACTTTTGTTCCAGTTAATTTTTAAAATACTGAAGATTTTAGTAAAATAATTTTGCCATTATTAAAGCGGTGTTTGAGCCATAAATTAACATATTTTTTGATGACAGGCTTTAATTTAAACCACTTTAAAACAAGGAAAATTTGTATCAAAGAACCAGAGGCAATTGGTATCTCAAGGCTGGTTGGAGACAAAGAGTTAGAAGGATCAGAGATGAGCTATTCAGTAGTGGGAATGTAAGTTTGTTCAGCTAACACTTCAAGGAGGCCTGGTACCATCTGTTCCCAGAAACTCAGAGAGCAGAGCTAACCACAACTAAGTATATTGCCCCAAGTATACAAGTGCACCAGCAGTGGTTTTCAATTCAAGATCTTTGAACTAGTAATCCAATTCATAGCTATTCA
>NC_042999.1:14367173-14382173 GCF_006345805.1 Octopus sinensis | reverse complement strand
AGAAAAGACTCAGTTTTAGCCATGTTTGTGGCCAGCATAAGAAATCACCAAAGATTCTGACACATAGTACAGTAATCCCTCGACTATTGCAGGTGTTATGTTCCAAAACCCCCAGTGATAGGTGAAAATCTGCAAAGTAGAAGCAGTACTGTATTGTATATATATATATGTTTTTTTTTAATAATTTGTATATATTTATAATAAATGCAAAACACCACACATTCACCTTCTGAGTTTTGTTTTCCATACATCTACGGTACACTATATATTTTCTTTTAATATATTTTAATTAATGTGTTATACAGTGCAGTACTGTACTGTAATTTAATTTATTAATTTTTAGGCGTAAAAATGCTTATTTTACCACAGAAATAATTAAAATTTAAACAAATATTAATCCTATCAGCTGCAGAAATCCATCATATACTGAGGCGTCCACAACATAAATTTACATAAATTAGCCAGGAAAATCTGTGATGTACTGAGGTCACGTTAGTTGAACCACGATATGGTGAGTGAATATTGTATTTATACTAAATATGTAATGGTATTGATTTAATTAGTGGAGGCATGTAGCTTAGTGGTTAAGGTATCAGCATCATGTTCGTAAGATTGTGGTTTCGATTCCTGGACCGGGTGACGCATTGTGTTCTTGAGCAAAACACTTCATTCCACCTTGCTCCAGTCCACTCAGCTGGCAAAAATGAGTAACGCTGCGATGGACTGGCGTCCTGTCCAGCTGGGGAACACATATGCCATAAAAACTGAGGTACCGGGCCCATGAGCCTTAAAGGCTTTATAAAGGGTGCATTTATTTATTTATATTGATTTAATTAAGTAATTTGGGTCAGGATGGAAAAGACTGGCACAATGAAGACATGATTGGAAGCACATTGTGACCAGTGGTGTCAAACAACATCTGATGGTCTGGTCAACACAGTGATGTAATAGTTTTAGTTGTAAGTTGATTGTGTGCAGTGGCAGTACCATAATCATATAATGAGCTGGCAGAATCGTTAGCACACCGGGCGAAATGCGTAGCCGTATTTCGTCTGCCATTACGTTCCGAGTTCAAATTCCGCCGAGGTCGACTTTGCCTTTCATCCTTTCGGGGTCGATAAATTAAGTACCAGTTATTCACTGGGGTCGATGTAATTGACTTTATCCGTTTGTCTGTCTTTGTTTGTCCCCTCTATGTTTAGCCCCTTGTGGACAATAAGGAAATATATATGATTATGAATATCTATGTCACTATTTCTACTCCCTTTCCAGTTTGTCATGCTCTGTGTATCTTTTATCAACTCATGGCAATTTTGCACACAGCAATATAGCAGACATCAATATGTGACCAAAACTATTTCAGATCTCGTCAATTACATTTGACATTACTGTATCTTTGATCCTCATACCCTCGCTTAACTCTTGCATGCAATCCTTTTTCATAACACAGGAATATTAATTCAAATGTTTGTCATGATGGGTTTTTTTTTTTATTTTTCCATTTTGCTCTTCAAACCCAATATAAATCCAGCCTGGGTTTTCATTTAAACTAAAATTCCAATTTAATTTTTTTCTTTTAAATAAATAAATAAAAATAAAACTCAAAATTAATAATAAAAAATCGTTTTTCTTTTTTTTCTTAATTGAATTAAAATTTGGGTTTGAATTTTCTTTTCAGCTTTCCCCCCTCATTACTAAGTTCAGTTTTATGAAAATATTTCAGTTTTATTGAAAGAGAACATTTCAAATCAAAGAAAATTAAAAATAGAAACACAAAAAAAAAGCCCCAACCTTTAATCAAAATTTTAAAAGTGAAATTTGCATATCCAACAGAATATTATTAAATAATTCCTGACAGAACAGTTTTCTGATTTTATCCCAAGATTATGAAATAGTCTTTAAAATCCTTTAGGAAATTTCCGCAGGTTATTTACAGGAACATGTCAACTTAATCTGACTCATCATGGCTTCTCTTTGCACGTTTCTTATCAGTCCCTTGCTAAGATTTTAAAAATATCTATATCTAACGCAATCTTGAGATTTATAAATAACCATGTTTCACAGAAGCACTGAGAGATCTAATAAGTTCTTCAAAAACTCATTATAGTCCTTTAATTTTATAAAGATATTCCCCCCATTGTGAAGATATTTTCAGTAACATGAAAGCATCGATATTTTATCTTTGGGACACATCTTAGTGTATGGAAGAGAGAGAGAGAGTTTTAATTATTTGAATCATTCCTGTAAGAAAGGAGCTGGTTTCTAATAAAGATACAAATCACTATAATTGAAATTTAGATAATAAAAGCAATGTCAGATTTTAAATTTGAGGAAAGTCTTGCATATTTTAACTGTTCCACTTATAGATTGTATTTATTATATGCACAGTAACTGGCCGATGTTTTTAATGAAAACCCAAACTTTTCCAGGCTGTCACTTAGGCATTTACTCACTAAACCAAGTACACCTATTATTATTTGTATAAATGTAAGTGTATATATATATATATATATATATATATGTGTGTGTGTGTGTACATTTGTATGTGCATATATATGCATGTGTGTATATATGTTCTATGCTCAAGGCTACAATCTTCCAGCCAGGTAACTGAAAGTTTACACTGGAATACATCGTTGCATGTTAAGGGTCAAAGACAACACATTTTTTAAATACTTTTTATAAACCCAGGAAAGGTTGGGTACCAGAGCTACAAATGTCCATTCCAAGTCATGCACCCCAGTTTTTCCCCAAAGTAGCTGAAATTTTAGAAAGAGAGACATCTTTACAAAGAAAACTTCACAGGGTATGTTACTTTTAGCCAGAATATATATATATTATATATATATATATATATATATATATATATATTGTTCTTTGTTTTTCTTTCTAATTTTGGTCATTTTTATAAAGTTTGACTAGAACCAGTTTCAAAATTGCTTGGATGCAATAGTTCTGAGTACACCACCATTCCATGACCTACTAAAAATTATCAACATGACCTTAAAACAATTTATTTGAAACTGTAAATTCACATGATTAAAGACCCCCTTCAGTCACGAATGATCATGTGGGTGCACCTAGAAAGTTCTTCTTCCAGGCACAAGTCTGGGAAAGGTTTTTTGTGGGAGACCAACAGTCACCCATGCATACCAGTCTTTCCTCTCCATACCACTGAGATTATCCAAAGGAAAGACAAAGGCTGAAATAGCTTGGCACCAGCGACATTGCAACTAATTTCTACAGCTGAGTGAACAGGAGCAACATGAAATAAAGTATATTGCTCAAAAACATAACACACAACTCCGTCTGGGAATTGAACTCACAACCTCATGACTGGAAGCCCAACATTCTAACCACTAAGCCATGCACCTTCAATTTACATGATTAGGTATTAAAAAAACTAAGCAAGGTTGAGTACTGCTACAAGTTTCAGCATATTTCCTCCTACAAAACTATAAATGACTTAGAACTGCATGGTATCTCTCCAACCAGTACTCTCACCTAAAACACTGTTGTTTTACGTTGGTTGCACTTTTGCTACTGTATTTCTGTTGAAAAACACTGCTTGTGTTTTAATTAATTTAAAAAATAATAAAGATATATCAAAATAACTGTCATTATTAAGCTGGGCTTTGGAACAAAATTAACATGGAATTTTGACAGAAGGATTTAATTTAAAACACATTAACACAGAAAATTTGTGTCATAGGACCAGGGGTGGTCTCATATGGGTTGGTATCAAAAGGGTTGATTTAATTACACTCTGTAAGCTAAGTAAGGCGTCTATGTTTACATCTGTTGTTTTTCTGGGTTAAGATAAGTTTGCATCCAACTGTTCTATTAATAGCATCAAACAAGCCAGTTCTTCTAATGTTTTGATATTGGGAGACAGCATTTTAAAAAAATTCTTAAATGACTGCCTGAAATAATTCTAATTTTAGTAAGAGCCCAGCAATTTGAGGAGAGGGGCTGGTTGATTACATCAACTGCAGTACTTGACATACTTTATTTTATCAAACCCCTACAAAAATGAACGGCAAAGTTCACCTCAGTAAGATTTGAACTCAGAATGTAAAAAGTTGGAAGAAATGCAGCTAAGCTTTTTGTCTGACATGCTAACAATTCTGCCAGCACGTCACCTTTGACTGCCTGGAGTAATATTTTCCCAATAGCAGGAAAACTACCAATAACCAATCAATCAATATCTATAGCCTTGGGAAGATATAGATTATAGAGTTTAATTAATTGGTTATTTGTAGATCAGCAAATAAGCAGTTATTTTGTTGAGTGGCATAAGCCACCTCCTAAACCAAACTTTTAATGCATCTAGTTAAACCACTTTGATGGTTAAACACCTCTCCACCCACAACCATCAGCATGTAGATCCATCAAGACATTATCACTTTAGATCTGTCTCTATCAAACCCCCTATATTTACTTACCAACAGAACAGAGGCACATTTAAAAACAGTAGACTTGCTGCCGTGAATGTCATGGTTCTAAACCCAGCTTTACATTATAGAGATATGTGACCTCTAAGCTAAAACAATAGAAACCAGTCTAAAATGCTGGGCGCCAATACAAGGGCTTCCATCTGTAAAACCCATACCAATAATAATAACATAAACACCACATTGACAGAGCGGCTAACCAGCTTCAGTGCCAGTGGTACTTAAAAGACACCATTCAAGCGTGATCATTACCAGCATTGCCTTACTGGCACCTGTGCCAGTGACATGTGTAAAAGATTCGAGCGAGGTCGTTGCCAATACCGCCTGACTGGCTCCATACTGGTGGCACGTAAAAGCACCCACTACACTCTTGGAGTGGTTGGTGTTAGGAAGGGCATCCAGCTGTAGAAACTCTGCCAGATCAAGATTGGAGCCTGGTGCAGCCATCTGGTTTGCCAGCCCTCAGTCATTTGTCCAACCCATGCTAGCATGGAAAGTGGACATTAAATGATGATGATGATGACCACCACAGTACCTGGTTTGTATATGTTGCTGTGGCATGTAAGTGATATGAAAGACTAAGCTGGTGGAGGAGGATAACGGGTAAGCCAAGATGAAAACCTATGGATAGTTGGTGAGGTGAAGGACCACAATTGGTAATGACACTAAGGATGGCAACAGGTGAGGGAGTGGATACAAAGGGCCACAACACAAGGCAAGATAAAGAACTGCAATATGAGATGAGAACAAAGGACCCCAATAGGGTAAGGGTCAGGACAGTGGACAACAGTGGGTGACGTGAAGGACCACGGAGTGTGGTAAGATACTACAACCAGACCAACCAATGTCAGCTTAGAAAAACACATATATAATACTGATGATGATGATGATATTGAATGTAGGTGTTGCTCAGTGTTCCACTTTGTAGTGACTATTTCAAACTTTATTTAACCCTTCTGATGCCAGCCCACCCAAAACTATCCCTGTTGTCTCTATGATATAAACTGCCTGTTTTAAAGTGATCTAAATTAAAGACTTCCATAAAAATTTCATGTTCATTCATGTTCTAAATAAATACTTGTTTCATAACAAAGATATTTTACACAATTCTTTTTTTAAAAAGTTAATTGAAACAAAGTTAGAGTATTTCGATAAAAATATGGTAACAAATGAGTTAAGTCCGTGACTTATCGACTTTCTCAGAACAACAATTTGTCCAAAACAAATAAATAAAGACTAAAGGAAATAAATAAAAAAATACAGAAAACAAATGTCCCACCACCAGTGGTATGAGGGTGGGGGTAGGGCTATTCTAGATAACATTTAGAGATTGGATGGTTAATGGCTGGATGGGGTGTGAGAATGCTCAGTAAACTGTTTAATGAGTAGGAAAGACTTATCAAAAAGATGGCCAAAACCAGCAGGAATTCTTTCATGATCATTAAATGATCTACTGCTCTTGTTAAGAAGGAAATAGTCACAACTCACACTGTGTTATGAATGTTGGCAACATTTACATTGGTGTGATTTTCTCATTAGTTTTCTCTTTGTTCTCCTATCTAGACAAATCAGAACAGATGTCACAAACAGTTGTGAGATCTTATTTACTATTATTACCACAATAACAACAGCATTCCTGTAGCATGGTCATAGCCAAGAGGCCAAAATAAGCACAAAAATGCAAAAACATTTTTAACATTATTCCATTTACCCCTCTCTCTAATCTCACCTTCTCTTTTTCTCCTTTTTCACACACACACACACACAAATACATATACTGCATGCAACACTCACTTTTATTCTAAACTTTACTAAGTTTCTATAATAGTTTGATATCAATTAATTATAAGACTGTTGTTGCTGCTGTTATTGATCTTGTTGTTGTTGTTTTTAAACTCTATATCTAATTAATTACACAAATTAAATTAAATTTTCTGAGGACAAATCTAGGAGTGTCTAAAGACTACAAATTCACTTTTTTGTTTTTTGTTGATGTTGTATATAACAAGGCAGTGAATTAACAAGAGCCACTCAAGTGTAGGACAAGATACCTTGTAGTATTTGTTCTGGCTCTCTGTGCTATGAGTTCAAATTCCACTGAAGTCAACTTTGCCTTTCATGCTTTTACGATTGATAAAATAAATTACTATTCCAAGGTTGTGGATTGGCAGAATTGTTACAGAGTTAAACAAGATACAATTAAATATTTGTTCAACCCATAGCCATTCAATATTTAAAAACTAAGCTTTTAGATACTTCTTTCAAAATTCCAGTTTTGTTAGCCACACATTAACCTGTATAACTTGAACCATGTAAAATGTTCAAGAAAGAAATCTAGCAGATTCTTGCCACAAATACATATAAAGTAACATTTTGTCAGGGACCCTTAATATACTACTGTTGATTCCTAATTTACTATTTTGCTTGTGTGGGGCCCAAAAATCTTATTTGGGCCCACTGGAGTCTTATGGACCTCAATTGAAGACCACTGTCCAAACTCTTTAGCATTCAGATTCCTCTATCAAATGCAATGCTTATTTGTTTACATCATTTTGACTTAATCCTGCATTATCTTGTAGCTTTGAGATTTCAATCATCATCATCATCATCATCATTATCATCATCGTTTAACGTCCGCTTTCCACGCTAGCATGGGTTGGAAGATTTTGACTGAGGGCTGGCGAACCAGGCTCCAATCTTGATTTGGCAGAGTTTCTACAGTTGGATGCCCTTCCTAACACTAACCACTCCGAGTGTGTAATGGGTGCTTTTTACGTGCCACCGGCAGTACTGGCAATGACCTCGCTCGAATCTTTTTACACATGCCACCAGCACAGGTGCCAGTAAGGTGACATTGGTAACGATCTATGTGGTTATTTATTTTTAGAATGACGTTGTAGGTTAGGTGTCAGAGGCCAAATGTGGCTGGCTTGAACATAAAATGAGTAGAATATTTGGGCCAGTCATGGTCGGTTCAAATGCTATAGGGTTAAACCAGTGGCCCTCAACCATTTAAATTTTTTTACCTCTGGAGGCCCTGATTCCTATTTTACTCAAGTGAACCCTTGTAGCCACTTGATGTTTTAAATATTATCAGGAACATGCAAAAACTTGTTAAAATATTTTATATATTGTAGAAGAATAACCAGTTTATTGCACATAAACTTTAACAACAAAATCTTATGTGGACCCCCAAAATAGATATGAATTCTGGCTGAGAACCAAGGGTCAAACCATTGCCCAGTTTAACACTTACCACCACCTAGTTCTTAGGTCTCTTAAACAGAATTTTCTGGGTCCCTAGCATTTGGGCTAAGTCTTTGGTTTCAGAGATTCTGAGAAATTTAAGAATTGTGGGGCATAGCTCCACCCACCTATTCTGAGTGGTTTAAAAAACAGAAAATCATTATTTACATCCATACATGTTTTCAAAATATATAAACAAGTAAACCAATGATAGAACCTTTATGCAGTCAATTATCTTGCTAAAAGTATCAGTTATATCTCCCTCACATCATAAACCATACCCTACCATCTTAAAAAAGAGATGGATATATCTAAATACATCGTGGCCCTGAGAGAGAGAGAGAAGGAGAGAGAGAGAAGGAGAGAGAGAGAGAAGGAGAGAGAGAGAGAAGGAGAGAGAGAGAGAAGGAGAGAGAGAGAGGTGGGGGAGATTGTCTATTAATTGCTTGAATAATCTTAGATAATTGAAGTTTCTCAATTTACTATGTTCAATTTACATATGTTCAACTCTACTCTACAAACATTTCTCACTTTCACAAGGTTTGTACAAATAACAAGTTAACTGTTATTTGTACAAACAAATAACAGCTTGTTATTTCATTCAGTTGCTTTTTCTTTTTTTACAACCATTTTACTATCCGAACACAACTTGAATCAGTTTTAGAAAATGTAGGATTTTTTTAGTTTTGCTTTTTTTTAAACAAGTGACTACTATTTTATACACACACACACACACACACACATATATATATATATATACCATCATCATCGTTTAATGTCTGCTTTCCATGCTAGCATGGGTTGGACGATTTGACTGAGGACTGGTAAACCAGATGGCTGTACCAGGCTCCAATCTGATCTGGCAAAGTTTCTATAGCTGGTTGCCCTCCGTAACGCCGACCACTCCGAGAGTGTAGTGGGTGCTTTTACACGCCACTGGCATGAGGGCCAGTCAGGCGGTACTGGCAATGGCCACGCTCAAATAGTGTTTTTTACATGCCACCGGCAACTACCTTGCTTGAATGCTTTTTCATGTGCCACCGGAACAAATGCCAGTAGGACGACACTGGTAACAATCATGCTCGAATAGTGCTTTTTATGTGTCACTGGCACGGAAGCCAGTTAGCTGCTCTGGAAATGATCAGGCTCGGATGGTGCTCTTCGTGCTCCACTATATATATAGTTTTTATTAATATTTAGCAGAAGCAACAGAGTAACTCAAGGTCCAAGAGTTTCATACCTTGACACTTACCAGTATATAAACTCATGTTTTGAGTTCTACTTTACCTATTTGCATCGCTAAACCTATATCTTTCCATATAGCAATTTCAAGTAGGACCATCAGATTTTGGGTGCAATGAAGTAATTTGAACTTGCTCAGAAAGTAAAAGAACAAAATGAAATACTGCAAGGTTTTTAGTCCTTCACTCCACTGATTCTACCATTTCTGCAAGAATAGAATTTATTTACCGCTCAAGAATACATTGTGATTGCTGTAATACTAAATTACAGACACATGATCAAGAGGGTGAGTAGTCATCCTCTGTAAATCACAGAACCACTCTGGTTCTATCTCCATGACAGGTTCATGTTAGTAACACACTTGATAAAAAAAATTTCCTATGCCTAGCAGACCACATAAATCTCATTCTTTTTCCAGTCTATGCAAGCAAGCATTTTTTTCTTTGTTCACATTTCATTGTCATATGGTCTCTTGACAGATGCACTTTGACAGATGCATTGTGCTAGAATGCATTGAGATAGATTATAACATCGCTGCACCACATTTCTATCGTTTTTTTTTCCTTTTGATAGGCACAAGCATGGCTGTGTGATTAAAAAGTTTGCTTTCTTTATCGTATGGTTTCAGGTAGACAGAAACTGAAAGAAGCCAATGTTGTTTCAGGTTCAGTCCCACTGTGCCTTCTACTATAGCCCCGGGATGAAGCCAACAAATGCTTTGAGAGTAAATTTGATAGGAGGAAACAGCAGAAACCTCATTTTGTGTGTGGGTGGGTGGGTGTGTGCATGTACAATGACTGTTGATATTCTTTACTTGTCATCATTTGAGCAAAATGCTGACTAGTTGCATCGCACTTTTGAAAACCTCTGGGATAAAAAAAAAAAATTTAATTGAAGAAAAAAGTAAGTGTTGATGACAGGAAGAGCATCCAGCCATAAAATCCTTCCTCAAATAATTCCTCCCCCATCTGACCCATTCCAGCACAGGAAAGCAAACATTGTGTGAATGAGCAAACTAATGAACATGAGACAGACAGATAGACAGACAAACAGACAGATAGATAGACAGAGAAAGAGAGGGAGAGGGATGCATCAGTGATAGGATTGTTTTTTTTTTTAAATTTAGAATTCAACATGTCAGGTTTTAAAAAAAAGGTTCACCCGTACTGTCATCAACGAAAGTGTGGATTATCCAGAGCATATATAAAAAGTGCTAGAGATAATCAGGATTACAAGCACATTTAATATTTAGAACCTTTAATGGGTTTCTGAGTGGAATTGTTGTAGAACTGTGATAATAATCAAGTTGAAAAAAAAAATCAAAAAAAAAAACGTGACGAAAATATTGATACTTTAACAAATAAATGGAAAGTGACTGAAGCAGTTTTAGCCTCATCTTATTTTGTTAAACTGACTCAATTCATGATGTAATGGTTTTAGCTTCAGTACAGTTTTAGATCAACTCCTGTACCAAACAAGGACAATGCAGATAAAATAAATGATCACCTCAGCTTTATTGCCTGTATTTTGTTTAATGAAGTTCTTATTTAATTTGAGTCTAAATTCAAAAATTTCTCTGTGTATTTGTGTGTGTGTGTATATATATATATATATATATATATCACGTGACCGACCAGACCATCAGATGTTGTTACACATCGTTGGTCACAATGCGTTCGCATTGTTTTAGCCTTCAAATGACGCCACTCCGCTGGCTAAGCGAGCAGGCCAACAGAAGAAAGAGTGAGAGAAAGTATGGTGAAAGAGTACAGCAGGGATCACCACCCCTGCCGGAGCCTCGTGGAGCTTTTAGATGTTTTCGCTTAATAAACACTCACAACGCTCGGTCTGGGAATCGAAACCGCGATCCTATGACCACGAGTCCACTGTCCTAACCACTGGGCCATTGCGCCTCCTATATATATATATAGTTAATCCAAACATGAACAAAGAGAAAACACAACAACGCGAGGACGTGGAACAAGTATAGTGTTATTGGACGCTCAGGAAAAGAAAAAAAGAAGAAGGATTTAATGTTTCGAGCAGAGCTCTTCATCAGAAACATAGAAAAAGGAAAGGTCCAAGGAAGGGAAGACAGAGAAATAAAATCACCAACGATACACACGCAGTCACAAATTGAATATATATATATATATATATATATATATCATTTGGGTAAATAACCTTATAGTGTGCATTTCAAAACTCCTATACAGCTATTGGCAACCATATGCCATCATAGAGAAGGATTACTCCTGTTACCAGGTATAAATATGGGAATCTGTTAGTATATGCGGAATTTTTATAAAAATTTATCAAACAAGAAGATGGAATAAACAAGCTTTAAAAGTGTGATATGGAAACCTCAGCAACTATCAGGTTGTTACCAATGCACAGTAACAATTATTGTGATTTGTGATTAAAGCCTGTCCATGCCATCTTGTTTTATATATATATATATATATATATATATATACATATTTTATTTTATTTATTATTTTTTTTTATCTAGTTTCAGCTCACGAGCTGTGGCCATGCTGGGGCACTGCCATATTAGTAACATTATTATTTTTATGTTCACTTTCCATGCTGGCATGGGTTGGACAGGTTGTCAAGGTGTGAGGAATTTACTGGAAGCTTGCCGTATGTATGTATGTATGTATGTATGTATGTATATATGTATGTATGTATGTATGTATGTATGTATGTATGTATGTGTGTGTGTGTGTGGATATGATTGTCTTTCATCATTTGCCAACTGGTAGTGGTTTGTATGCATTCCTGATAGCTAGGGGTCAGGCACAGAATGACCAATAAAGGAAACTTACAATAAGTGTTGAAGCCAATTTGATTAAATAATCCCATTAAAGCAGTGCCCCAGCATGGCCACAGTACAATGATTAAAAGAATAAAAGCATAAAAGGATTAACTCTAAAGAGAGGAAGTGCCTGGAGCCTTTTCAGGCTAACCTCAGCTGGGAAGGAGGGATAACAAGACCAGATTAATCCAGTTTATATAGAAAAAAAAGTTGGTGTGTCATGTTGAAGAGACAAATAAGTAACCAAATACCTTTGTCACAAGGAATACAGACACTTAATCCTTTCATTGCCAACCTACACAACACCAACCTAGCTTTAATGTTACAAACTTACTCATCAAAACCAACTACAGGCGCAGGAGCGGCTGTGTGGTAAGTAGCTTGCTAACCAACCACATGGTTTCGGGTTCAGTCCCACTGCGTGGCATCTTGGGCAAGTGTCTTCTGCTATAGCCCCGGGCCGACCAATGCCTTGTGAGTGGATTTGGTAGACGGAAACTGAAAGAAGCCTGTCGTATATCTGTATATGTATGTGTGTGTGTTTGTGTATCTGTGTTTGTTCCCCTAGCATTGCTTGACAACCGATGCTGGTGTGTTTATGTCCCCGTAAATTAGCGGTTCGGCAAATGAGGCCGATAGAATAAGTACTGGGCTTACAAAGAATAAGTCCCGGGGTTGATTTGCTCGACTAAAAAAAGGCGGTGCTCCAGCATGGCCGCAGTCAAATGACTGAAACAAGTAAAAGAGTAAAGAAAGAGTACAGTAAAGTGTTAATATTAAAAAAAGAAAATCCTCAATGTATATTTTATAACATGAATAACATTGAAATTTCTGAAGGTAAACAATATAACTCCAGGCTGTTTTATAAACTTGTTTAATAATGTAACAGTAGACAAAATCGAATAAGGTACAGAAAATGAAAATATATATAACAACTATTTCCAAGAAATTCTTTTATCATTTTTCCTAATAAACTAAAACACTGTAATTTTCTTAGAAAAATATAGATTGTAGTTGAAGGTTTTAATATTTGATAGTTTTTTGACCCAAGGCTCTTGTTAACCTCATGTAATCTTAAATAGGTTTTAGTCAGCAATAATTCAGGGCTTGGCTAACTTAACCGTCTTGATACTAAACCATCTGAAACTGCTCCTGGCTCTGTGATACAATCTTGTTTTAAAATGATCTAAATTAAATTAAAGACCTTACACCAAAATTTCACATTAGTTTATGTTCCAAGCACTAACTTAACCCTTTCATTACTCTATTTATTTCGAGATGCTCTGTGTTTCTTTCAGTTAGTTTTAAATATAACCAGGAATTTAGTAAAATAACTTAGTTATCATTAAGCCAGTGTTAGGCACATAAAATGTGACTAAGGTTTGGTGGAAGATTTTAATTCAAAACTTATGAAAACAAGACATTCATACTCAGAGCTGGTTTCAGCCAGGTTGATAACGAAAGGGTTAATAACAGCAAAGTTCCAAACACTAGTTTAATGATTAAAAATATATTTTACCAAATACTTGCTTATTTTCATAGTTAATTAAAACAAATTCAGTGTATTTCAACAGAAACATGGTAACAAAAAGATTAAATGTAACCATTAACCCTATTGATATCAACCCATCAGAGATTGTATCTATGATACAAACTTCCTGTTTGCAATTATTATCGAAATAAAAACTTTGCATTGTTAATTTATGTTCCAAAAACCTTTTTTACAATCCTTAAATCCTTAAAAATGTTTTAGCCCGAAGGCCGCGGCCATGCTGGGGCACCACCGCTGAAATGTGCTATGCTTACAGCACCTAGGTTTCCCAAGCGGTCACCCATCTAAGTACTGACTAGGTTCGACGTTGCTTAACCTCGGTGATCAGACGAGAACCGGTGCTTTCAACGTGATTTGGCCATTTTCTTAAATTCTTCATTATTTTCAAAACTAACTGAAGCAAAGGCAGCCGATTTCAACAGAAACATGACAACTTATATGGTAAAGAATTAACACAAGGGTCTTCTTGTTTTATGTTAAAACTGGCCTGATCCAGCCTTTCACACCCACCCTACAGTATCATCTTAAAAATAAATAATCAGTTCAGTGAAATTTCGAAGTTATGAGATTGATTGATTCAAAACAATGTGAATAAATAGGCTTTAAATTTGACAGAATAAAATGAATGCTAAAAGATTAAATAGTTTAATGAAACATTGAAAAAGTACAGAGAAGGCCACTAGGAATAGGGAAAACTGTGTTTGTTCAGTTATTTACTCTTTTACTTGTTTCAGTCATTTGACTGTGGCTATGCTGGAGCACCACCTTTAGTCTTGCAAATCAACCCCAGGGCTTATTCTTTGTAAGCCTAGCACTTGTTCTATTGGTCTCTTTTGCCGAACTGCTAAGTTACGGGGACGTAAACACACCAGCATTGGTTGTCAAGTGATGATGGTGGGGGGACAAACACATACATACATATATACATACACACATACACATATATATATATATATATGACAGCGCCCCGCGTCAGGTTCGTTCCGATTCGTCGTTTCGTTCCACCTCTTGGTTCCTGTTATTTTTATATTATTATATATATATATATATATATATATATATATATATATATATATATATATATATATATATACATACATATATACGAGGGGCTTCTTTCAGTTTCCGTCTACCAAATCCACTCACAAGGCTTTGGTCGGCCCGAGGCTATAGCAGAAGACACTTGCTCAAGGTGCCATGCAGTGGGACTGAACCCAGAACTATGTGGTTGGTAAGCAAGCTACTTAGCATACAGCCACTCCTACACCTATATGTTTATTTACACTAAAACTTTATCCACTTTTTAAAATTTATTTTATGTCTTTTTTCTTTTTCTTTTGTTTTGTTATAGCTCATTTCATAGAAAATGCTATTGGAACTCTACAACACAAAAGACAAAATAAATTAAATTGCATGAATCTATTAGGTACAGGAAGAGCTGCATGACTAAAAGGTTCACTCATAACCACATTGTTTCAGGTTCAATTCCACTGCATGGCACCTTGGGCAAGTGTCTTCTACTATAGCCCTAGTCGGAAAAAAGCATGGTAAGTGAATTTGATTGATAGAAACTGTGTGAAAGGGTGGCGAGCTGGCAGAAACATTAGCACGCCGGGCAAAATGCTTAGCGGTATTTCGTCTGTCTTTACGTTCTGGGTTCAAATTCCGCTGAGGTCGACTTTGCCTTT
>NC_042999.1:14359673-14362173 GCF_006345805.1 Octopus sinensis | reverse complement strand
ACCCAAGGTTGACTCTGCCTTTCATCCTTTCATAGTTAATAAGATTAAGTAACAGTCAAGTATAGGGGTCAGTGCAATGGACCAGCCCCCACCCTAAAATTTCAGGTCTTGTTTCAAACTTTTCAAACAATTATCATCCTAACCCATCATCCTCAATAGCAGGCAGTGTGTCTAGAGAAATATTGATTTTTTTTTAAATACCAGAGCAGTGGTTCCTATCCTAGGCACTGACACCCCTTTGCCTGTGTTTTAATCTCATAAAGAAGGGACACAGGGTATTTACAAGGGTTACAATTTTTCTTAGAGATAAAATATTCAAACTATGTAGAGTATTTATATTTTTAAACACATGTATAATAAAACCTTTCTCAGGATTTAAAGATGCGAAGAAACAGTGTTATTAATGAACAGAAGCTTGAATGCCAAAATCCTAAGGTCCAACACGATTTCATACATGGGTGCAGTCATGTCTGTGTAGTTAACCCCTAATTGGCAAACATCATCAATTGATGTTTAAAAATCATTAGATGGATATGGCCATCATCAAAGGAAAAAGAATAATTGACAACAGTTTTCTATAATGAGATTCCAAATGTTATTGTGTGAGAAACTAACAATCATTATAGTTCTTGTACTTATATATATTCTTTTACTTGTTTCAATCATTTGAATGTGGCCATGCTGGAGCACCACCTTTTAGTCGAGCAAATCGACCCCAGCAAATATTCTTTGTATGCCTAGTACTTATTCTATCAGTTCTTTTGCCGAACCGCTAAGTTACGGGGATGTAAACACATCACCATCGGTTGTCAAGCGATGTTGGGGGGACAAACACAGACACACAAACATATATACACACACACACATATATATATATATATATATACATATATACGATGGGCTTCTTTCAGTTTTCATCTACCAAATCCACTCACAATGCTTTGGTCAGCCTGAGGCTATAGTAGAAAACACTTGCCCAAAATGCCACGCAGTGGGACTGAACCCGGAACCACTCCTGCGCCTATACTTATATTCTTTTATGCATTTCAGCCCCGAAACTGTGGCCATGCTGGGGTACCGCTAGAGTACATTTCATTGTTTGTTGTCCACTGGGTTGGGTAGTTTAGTAAATGTAGAGGTAAAGAAATGTTTAGAAGCCAGATGGAGTTTTATCTGATCTGCGCAAGTATTAAGTATTTGCACCAATTTTCAGCTTAGCTCACCCAACCAAACAAGAGGAATAATCTACTTTGCCTCAGACATTATGCTTGTGTGTGTGTGCATGCACTCAATAGCCTACTGGCTTTAAACATTCCTCATTAAAACGAGCCATCTATCAATCTATCTAAAGACTTACATACACGCATACATGTATATACACACATGTATATACATGCATACATGTATATATACACATGCTCATACATATTCACATACATAAATATATTGTAGAAGTACAGATATATTATTTTATTCTTTTACTTGTTTCAGTAAATTTTGACAGGCCATGCTGGAGCACTGCCTTTAGTCGAGTAAATCGATCCCAGGTCTTATTTTTTGTAAGCCTAATACTTATTCTATCAGTTACCTTTGCTGAACTGCCAAGTTACGGGGACGTAAATGAACCAGCATCGGTTGTCACACACAAACACACACACACACACACATATATATATATATACATACTTCTTTCAGTTTCTATCTACCAAATCCACTCACAAGGTTTTGGTCGGCCCAAGGCTAAAGTAGATGATATTTGCCCAAGGTGCCATGCAGTGGGACTGAACTCAGAACCATGTGGTTGGTAAGCAAGCTACTTACCACACATCCACTCTTTTATATATATATATATATATATATATATATATATATATGTATATATATGTATACATACGCACACACATACACACACACATGCATATATATCATCATATCTATATATATATACATATATAGATATACACACAAATATACACATACACACAAACATGTATATATAGATATGCATACATATATTTTATACACACACACACATGTTGATACTGTTGATTTTTCTGATACACTTCTGTTTTGTAAGAAAATTTTTTTTTTTTCTAGAATATCAGAAGCATTATTACTTGAAGATAGTTGCCATGAAAAAAGCTGAAGTGAAACTCTATATGTGATGACTGTTCTATTGTACAGTGATACACAAAATCCTAATATTATTTACAATGACATTAAATGATGAATTGCTGAACAGACTTGCTTTCAGCCTCCACAATAATGTGCAATCAAGTCGCAAAGTAACAAATTGCTCAGCAGGTGCAAAATTCGCAAGATAAATCCACACTCGTGTATACACATATGCATACACACACACATACACATATATATATATATATACACACACACACAAACATATATATATATATACACACAAAATCACACATATATATATACATACACACAAACATATATATATATATACATGCACACAAACATATATATATATACACGC
>NC_042999.1:14354673-14357173 GCF_006345805.1 Octopus sinensis | reverse complement strand
TGTGTTAAATGATAAGGCACAAAAAGAAAATGACTCTTCCCAGACACAACAGTATATACATATATATATATATATATATATATATATATATATATATATATATGTATATACATATATCACCAATATCACTTCTCCATGCTTGCATGGATCAGATAGGCTTCCTTGAGACTGATATTCTATAGTTAGATGCTCTTGCTGCTACTAACCCACACTTGTTTCTAACCACAGCTGGACATGAACAACATTGTATGATAGTAACACTCGTTTACAACTATCACATGAAGCCAAGACAGAGAAACACAAACACACGATTATATAAATATTTTGGGCTTCTTTTAGTTTTTATACTTAGTTAAATCCACTCACAAACATTAGATTGGGTCAGGGGTATATTTGAAATACTTTCCAAAAACACACGGATGGGAAACAAAGTTGTTAACCACACAGGCAAGCCTTCCCTACACACACACACACACACACATATATATATGTATATATATATATATCATCATCATCATCATTGTTTGATGTCCATCTTTCATGCTGGCATGAATTTATATATATTTATATGTAAGGAGAGAGAGATTGTTTGAAGTGGTGTACAAATTTTATATAAGAAAAAGAAGGTAGGACTTTGGATAATTATTTATTTAGTTCACCTCATTTTAGAGATTCATCAAGAATGATATTTTTACAGAAAATTTATGCCTATTATATATATATCAGTGCCGCCTCGACTGGCTTCTGTGCCAGTGGCACATAAAAGGCACCATCCGAATGTGGCCGATGCCAGTGCCGCCTTGGCTGGCTTCCGTGCCGGTGGCATGTTAGAAGCACCAACCAATCGTGGCCGATACCAGACCCCCCTGGCACCTGTGCAGGTGGCACGTAAAAAGCACCCACTACACTCGCGGAGTGGTTGGCGTTAGGAAGGGCATCCAGCTGTAGAAACACTGCCAGATCAGACTGGGCCTGATGCAGCCCTGGCTTCCCAGACCCCGGTCGAACCGTCCAACCCGTGCTAGCGCGGAAAACGGACGTTAAACGATGATGATATATATATATACATATATGTAAGTTTGGACAAATCTGGAGTTGAATTGAGAAGAGAATGTGCTTTTGTTATTTGGAGTCTATATGTGTATGCGTATATATATATATGTGTCTGTAAGTATGTGGTGAATTTTTGGAGGCTTGGTTAGGGGGAGAAAAAAAATAAAGACAGGAAGAAAGAAAAGAAAGAAGGAAGGAGTACACACACACACATATATATATATATATATATATGCATACACAGACAAAGTGCATAAAATATGTATTGTACATATAAGTGTCAATGCATTAATGATCTACAGTTAACAGCTGTGTTAAGTTGATTCTACCTGTGCATTACATTAAGGGAGCACATGCCTGGAGAATATTCCGCCATTTACATGCTGATCCAATGAGAAGGTGATTCAAACAACTGAATCTTCATCACTGAAACTATTGGAGATTCATTTTTTTCACACTTGAGTGTGTGTGTGTGTTGTTTTGGTTGTTGTTGCGGTTTAGGCCAGGTCAACATTGACTGAGGACGTCTATGAACAAAAGCATTCCGGCCTAATCAATTTGTCTTATACATACAGAAATAGATAGATGGATGGATAGATTGAATGATGGATGGATAGATAGACGGAGCGATAAATAGTCAGACTGATAGACAGATAGACAGTAGATGGACAGACAGACAAGCAGGCAGACTTCACCCGTGCCGGTGGCACGTAAAAGCACCATCCGTTCATGTCCGTTGCCAGCCTCGCCTGGCCCCCGTGCCGGTGGCACGTAAAAGCACCATCCGTTCGTGTCCATTGCCAGCCTCGCCTGGCCCCCGTGCCGGTGGCACGTAAAAGCACCATCCGTTCGTGGCCGTTTGCCAGCTCTGTCTGGCACCTGTGCGGGTGGCACGTAAAAAGCACCCACTACACTCACGGAGTGGTTGGCATTAGGAAAGGCATCCAGCCGTAGAAACACTGCCAGATCTGACTGGGCCTGATGAAGCCTTCCGGCTTCACAGACCCCAGTTGAACCGTCCAACCCATGCTAGTATGTTAAACGGACGCTAAATGATGATGATGATGATGATGATATTTTATCAATTTTTCAAAATTTTCCATACACCCATTTTCATTAAAATTTTCTTTCAATTTAGCATTCTGCCTTTTTATAATTCTTCCTTGCCTATCATTTCTCCACGTGCGGTCAACACAACCCCACTATTTATTGATTTACATATATATATATATAAATGAATGATGATAGGTAAAAATGGTAAGATAACAGAAGAAAGAAAGAGACCTCAATATTATGTAAATAGAGGAATTTATCTGTAAATATAATATGTGACAATTATTCGGTAGCCAAGATAAAACTCTGAGTTTCGGATGCCAAGGTGGAAATCCATGAGTGTTTTTCCGATGGCCGGATATAATGAAACTGTCCTATGTATCAAAGATTACAT
>NC_042999.1:14347173-14352173 GCF_006345805.1 Octopus sinensis | reverse complement strand
ATGTTTAAGTGTTTGAATAGGATGAGAAAGAGTCCGGAATATTTAAAACACAAAAACAACATATTATGCATCGTAAGAAAATATAAATCGACCCCAGTATTTTCCAATTTTATCGACTGAGCCGTCTTAGGGGCATTATAGGCCCCCAAGCAATTCAATGCACTGAGGGCCAGTGTATTCATCTATTGACAACAATAAATCAGAATCTGGCCCCTAGACCAGTGAGGCCCTCGGCATTGTTTATCGACCCTACAAAGATAAAACGCTACGTTGATCCCGGTGAGATTTGAACTGAGAAAGTGGAGGATGACCGTAACTAAGTGACCGTCACTCTACGTTTCTGCCAACCTTCTCGGTTTCACAGGGATTTACTAGTCTACAGTTCATTGCTTAACAAGAGGGCGCCTTTAAGTGGTTGCACGACGAGCTGGAAATAGCGGCCAAATTACCTTCAAATCACATCCTACCGTATTAAAAATAAAAAAATAAAGAAAAAGTGGGACAGTCGATAACATACACCGAGAGTAAGACTGTACTTGAAAAAAAAAAAGCTGTGTGCGGCCACAACTAGGGCCATTTTAACAGAATGATAGCCGCTCCCCATCCCCGGCAAAGTAAAGTACGGAGGCCCCCTACATACACAACAACATAAACAGATTAGCATTGAACCCCTAGCCCCGCGGGTACCCGCGGGCAATTGCTTAAAGTCGGCACTGGTTTTTGTTAGAATGAATAATAAATCTCTGATTATAGGAAAGCCAGAATGTCGACGATTCGATCAGAGACGATACGAACCAAACAACTTAATCACTTTTACACATAAAAAGCACTTGTTTGTCACCCTTGTAAATACATTTCAGGTTATTTGACAATCTAATTGAGATTAATTAATTACTTATCATACTTCAGCGGCTTTATCTCACCCAGGGTTATGGGTGGGTGGGGTAGTGTATTTTTTTTGTCTGTATATCTGCTGGTACACACAAACGACGTTTATTGGCGTGTGAAGATGTTTTTGTATAAAATAACTTTAACGTTTAACACTATTGTGAGTAGATATTTTATATTGAATAGTATACGGAAGACACCAACTGATGTGCGTGGTTGTTTTATATAAAATAATACACATAAAACGATAGATTCGGCAGTAAAAAGTAGAGAACTAATCAACGGTGGGGAAGTTGTGAAAAATATATAGAAAGAGTATGTGCGAATAACTATACTATGTTTGAATATATACACACACGCATGTATGTTTTATGGGTAAGACTTGTGTGTGCAATAAATACACACACACACACAGATATGCAGAAATATAGATAGTTAGATAGATAATAAACAGAATGATATGCTAGTGTATAGAAAAAATATACGGAACTCTTATTTGCAGTTGGCTTGTTTTAATAGCATAAAGGCTTAACACAGATTTTTCAGGGTTGTCGATATTGTTTGGGCAACGTCGTATTGGTTTCACATCTTTCTTTGGGGCAATTAGCGATGCACGTGAGTGAAATAAAGCAATTACAAACAGATATCGAAACCGGTTCGTTGCAAGTGGTTCGCTCACCGCCGCACCCCCCACCATCTGTCACAATGTTGTTGATAGTAGCAGGATTGCTTTACTATAACACAGAAATGTCAATAATTTCTTTCTTTCTCCTCGCGTGCACGCACTCACGCATATACATACATATATGGGCACAAACACACACACACGCGCATTATGTACATATATTCACGCTGTGATAGATGGATAGATAGATAGATAGATAGATGGTTAGATGGATGGATAGATAGATAGATAGGTAGGTAGATAGGGGGATAGATAGATAGATAGATGGTTAGATGGATAGATAGATAGGTAGATGGATAGATAGATAGATAGATAGATAGATAGATAGATAGATAGATAGATAGATAGATAGATAGATAGATAGATAGATATGCATACACAGATTGCACACACAAACATGCACGCACACAATTACAAGCACATACATGTACACACTCATACATGCATACCCAATCACACATAAATATACAGAGGTAGGTATGTAGGTAGTCACACAAACACATTGAATTACACACACACACAGAGGTACATATGTACGCGGTCATACACACATAAACAGAAATACGTATGTACACACTCCTTCTCTCTCTCTCTCTCTCTCTCACACACACACAAATAAACAGATGTACCCATGTACACATTCACACACACACATTCTGTCATACATACACGTAAACACAAAGCTATGTATGTACACACGCGCGCGGCTAAGTCTTGGTTATCAACAAACAATGTAAAGGAGAAGTGAATCTGGCAAACAGCAAATATGAGAATTTGGAACCACAACACGTTAGATACTGTGCTATTGATATTATAATATATGATAATATATAAATATATATATATGTATATATATATATATATATACCAATTAAGGACTGAACACGAAAAGTGGACAGTCAACATGCTAGATATAGACGTCAAATCGCCATTCTCCACAAGATTATGTTCTCAAATCAAACTCAGCACAAAAGTTTGATTTGAGAACATAATCTTTGTGGAGAATGGCGATTTGACGTCTATATCTAGCATGTTGACTGTCCACTTTTCGTGTTCAGTCCTTAATTGGTATATATAAATATTTTAATCTTCGGATTCTTTTTTAATATGCTAGATCACTGGTTTTAATTGATAAATATCAATTTCTACCCTTAATTAATTTTATATTAAATATATATATATATATATATATATATATAGCATTTGTCATTGATCCTGTTTTTGTTGTCGTTATTGTTGTTGTTGTTAATCTCAACATAGTTTTAATAAGGTTACTTTGATTTATAATAAAATATTAAAACAAATTGACTTACTAGATTGAGCATATCCAGTAACTGTTTTGGACTTTCAACACAACACTGCTCCCCTTTAGGATCATCTTTCCTTGTAAGCTTGTCCAAAAATCTGTCTTCTTCGATACTGGGACCGAGTCTCAGGTTGTCACATGGAACACATAATTCCTCGTTTTCGCGATTTAACATTTTAGATATTTGTTCCCCGACCTTCGGTGCATGAGAATGGTTCTTAAGTTCACTATTGAAGTTTACGAATAGTACAGCTATAACAATAATTAACACCACGATGCCGACTAAAACCGAGACGAAAAGTGCACGAACCTTATTATTTAGCACCTTTAGTTCTTCCATAATCGTATCCATTTGTTGCTTATGTTCAACATTCGAAGGTTGCCCCTTCTGAAGAGGGGCAAACTCGGGTAAGTTCGACATCATTTTATTTTTTATATCACACCTCTTTCACGCAACTTTTTCTCTCACTCTTTCAATTATTTCCTTAATTCTTTATTTTGTTATATCAACCGTGCTGGCAATTTTCACTGTGTCGACCCTTCGTTTCAACCTATGAGATCCCAGTTGGTAGCCACCAGGTTGTTTACCCTTAGAATGTTTTATCTCAAATTTAAAAAAATATATATATATGTAATTTTCGGTAGTTCCCTGAAACTCATAAACTCGTATTCAACGGATATATTCATCTACATACATGTAAATACATACACACATTCATGCAAAACACAAGTATAAACACATAAAACTGCACTTGGAATCGGTGTGCTTTTTCTCCCGCTTAACACGATGGTATCGGTTCCACTCCTATTTATAAACTCCGTGCGGGTTTTGTCAGTTATGACTTAAAATAACCTGTAATTCCTCACGTCAAGAAGGTATTCCCTGCGCTACGGTTGGAGTAGTCAAAATCCAAGTTCTCATGCTTAAAGTCCCGAATTTCAGTGAGTTCTAGTCGTTGGTTACCTCCGGAAAAAAAATATACCACCAATGTTGCTACGCTGCCGTGTGATTCAACTTGCTTACTCTTCAATATTCTTTACAATATCTTCAAACATAAAAAAGACACTTTATCTATATAGCAGTTCTTTACAGAATTGGTTGTGGATTTTCGCATGAAATACTCCTGTAATGGCTGACTATGAAGCGAATTTGGTACCAAGTTCGATTTGAAACAATATGAATGAAAGAAAGTAACAGCTGATATTTCCTTACGCACACACAACAACAAGTGGGATAATAAAATTGTATATAAATGTAGTTCGCCGGTTAAAAAAGAACTGCTCTCAAACAGATATTTCAGATTAAGCACAATGAGGCATTTGTAAATAAAAAATATTGATGTTTAAATATATATGTACATATGTATGTGTATATTATTATATATAAATGCAATCTAGACAAAGTGAAAATAAGCGAACTCAGATGCACGCTTGCAACCAACACAACGAAGAAAGTTCGCTCTCGAAGTAGAAGAATATAAATAAATATCAATATTCAACGGCTAAAATCCATCTGGTCCGGTGAGATGTGTGTATAAAAAAACATAAGTTAAGCGTCAAAAGAAATGGACAAATGCCGCTGGTTTCCTCGACCTGTATATACGGAGGGTCATGCTATCTACAGAACTGGCGACCCGCACAGTACGGGAACTACTAAACGAAACCTGACCTTCCTCACATACACAAACTATGACGTCGCATCGTATAGCCAATGGCGTGTCTCAGATGATCAGAGCACTTACATACTTACTTGCAGACATACATTCGTACGCTGGAGTGTGTGCGGAGACTTAATAAAGCACAGATAAAATACCTTATAACTTATTACAAGAATACCGAATATATTCGAGCAGAACAGAGAGTAAAAGGTATCTCGTGGGAGTAATTTCGTGTGTGGTGTGATAGTGAAATTATAGAAGCAATAATAAAAAATATAAGGGGAAAAAGTCTGTAATAGAATTATCTCTGTGTATCTGTCTTACTAACAATCGCAATCTCCCTGGAAAAAGCGGTTTTCCGATAATAACAATATAATTAACGATTTTTTTTTTCTTCTCAGCAAATGTATTCACACTAGTCAGCTTAAATCTACATATAATTACAAAAAAAAAAAAAAGAAGA
>NC_042999.1:14307173-14344673 GCF_006345805.1 Octopus sinensis | reverse complement strand
ACACATATATATTTATATTTTATATATATATATATATATATATGGAGATGTACTCGCATAGCAAGTGATTTGATCTGAGATCGTGTGCTGAAACGAAAACAATTGCAGCGTGGAAGGTGTTTATAAGCCATTTAAGAAACACACAAAAGCCGTTCGATTCACTTCAACATTTAAGTTTAAATTGTCAAAATATTTTCGTCGCAAAAATCCGCGACCTGTTCACTGACAAAAGAGATGCAGCACGGATTTTTGTCAGTGAACAGGTCGCGGTCTTAAAGCGACGAAAATATTTTGACATATTAAACTTAAATGTTGAAGTGAATCTAACGGTTTTTGTGTGTTTCTTAAATGGCTTATAAACACCTTCCACGCTGCAATTGTTATATATATATACATATACACAAAATATTGGGGTTTAGTTCACAGGTGATCTAAACGACTAGGTACGCTAGGTAAGTGCTGCAACAGATTACTAGGGCTCCAAGGTTATAGCTGAGACGGTAGTTATGGAACCATTGCAGATTTCCGATACAGCGGATATATAATTGTTAAAGAGGACAACAAACGTGAAGGTAAGGCAAACATCTCAAGTCATATATGTTATTAGAAAAAAACAAATTCAAAGTCTTACAGCTGTTTCAGGACTTTAACGTACATGGATTTACGCAGGATTGCACCTAAGGACTTACGGACTTACTTATAAGCATTCTACACGATCGGAAAGTTGAACTGTGAACTTTTATGCTTATTTTCTCTTCATCTCCTTATTCATTTACTCTTGTCCTCTATGTCGTCTTTTCATTAATCTATACCCTTCTCTTTTCCCCTATTTGTCTCCGATGACGGAATATCGCATACTTTGGGATATCCCAGAAACAGCTGTAAGACTTTCAATTTTTTTCCCCAATGATAATAATGTATATGACTTGAGATATTTGCTTTGCCTTAACGTTTGTTATCCTCTTTAACAAATATGTTTGTGTGTGTGTATGTGTGTGTAGTTCAAATTTACAGAAAACAAAAGACGAAGACAGGTGTAGGAACAACAAGCAGGTACCATGTGGTTGGGAAGCAAGCTTCTTACCAAACAGCTATGTCTGCGCCTAATGCTTATAAAATAAATTTTTTTCAAAAAGTGCGCCACCCATGATTTCCGGAAACATTTGTAAAGCATGGAATAAACGACGGGCATCAGCTCTCAGTTTTGAAAACACTGCATCCTGCAAATGTTCATTGCTTCCCCAAATTCACCAAAACAACTCCTAATGTTTCATGCATTTTTTACTTTTTATGGTTCTTTCACTGCCCACGTTTCTGTCTTTTACGCTTTTCTCTGTGGGCACGAACAGTACATATACATTTGGCTTTCATTGCTAACTGTTGCATTTTGTCCCCTGTTTTACCTTTTCCGTTGAATTATAGTGCATCTGAGTACTACGAAGGTGAGTCAAAAATTAAAGCCATTTTGTTTAGGACAGGTATAATTACCAATACAGGAACATGTATCATACATCAAAATGACGCTGGTCCTCTGTGGATCACATCCTTACTTCTCAACATAGTCACTGTTTCTCTCAATAGCAATGTTCCACCTTCGAATGAGAGCATGTACCCCTGCCCCGTAAAATTCTGTTGACTGTTAGTTGAGCCACTTCTTCACTACAGTTTTCATTTCCTCGTCACTAGAATAATTTAGCGCCTTCAGACTATCATCTCTTTGGCCCCATGAAAGAGGGTTTGAGAGGCAAACATTATTCCAGTGACGAGGAAGTGAAAACTGTAGTGAAGAAGTGGCTCAAGAACAATCAACAGAATTCTACAGGGCAGGGATACATGCTCTCATTCGAAGATGGAATATTGCTATTAGAGAAACGGTGACTATGTTGAGAAGTAGAAATATGATCCACAGAGGACCAGCTTCATTTTGGACAGGTATAATTACCAACACAGGAACATGTATGACACATGTTCCTGTGTTGGTAATTATACCTGTCCAAAACAAAATGGCATTACTTTTTGATTCACCATCGTATATGCAATAAGCTCATTATTATTGGTCGCCTTTGCTTTTCAACCTTTCGAGGTCGATAAAATAAGTATCTATCAAGCACTGGAGTGGATGCTATTCCCTTTTCTCAAAATTCCAGACTTTGTGCTTGTAGTACATAGGTTCTCAAAGTGGGCGTTGAGAGGGTCCAGGTGGGAGCTGGTGTCTAAGGGGGGCGGTAGAGAAAAAGGAGGCATTGGGAGGAAGACGGTGGATTGGGGGCCGCTATGAATTTATAATATTATTATAGTATTGTATAGAAATGATATAATATTTAATATAATATCAAATGATTCATAGAATATATAAATTAGTAAAATATAAAATATTTATTTATACATAAAAATAGGGGTGAGCGCTGAGGGTATTATGCGGCCATGAGAGGCCCAAAAAGTTTGAGAACCTCTGCTGTAGTAGAAAGGATTATTATTATTATTATTATTATTATTATTATTATTATTATTATTATTATTATTATTATTTAGTATGCCGGGCAAAATGCTTTGGGCCATATCGTCTGTCTTTATGTTCTGAGTTCAAATTCAACCGAGGTTGACTTTGCCTTTTGAATCTTTCGGGGTCGAGGAAATAGTAACAGTTGAGCACACACACGTATGTATATATATATAAATATACGACAGGCTTCTTTCAGTTTCCGTCTGCCAAATCCGTTCACAAAGCTTTGTTCAGCCCAAGGTAATAGTGGAAGACAATAGCCCAAGGTGTCACGCAGTGGGACTGAACCCGGAACTATGTGGTTGGAAAGCAAGCTACTTACTACACAGCCACTCCCGCGCCTATACACACACACACACACACACACACACACACACACACACACACACATATATATATATATATATATATATATATATATATATAGGCGCAGGAGTGTGTATGTATGTGATTGTTTCTTTGAGCTTTATTTAAGTTCTTCTTGAGTGTTCAAGCCGGTCGCTATATGTATGTATGCGTGTGTGTGTGTGTGTGTGTGTGTGTTTGTTTGTATGTGTGTGTGTTTGTATGTGAGTATGAATATACGTATATATATATGTGTGTGCATGAATCTACATACGTAGTTGTATAATTATTTTAGGGGCAAGCCTCTTTTGCAGTGGTTCTTGCTGCAATAGAGGCTTGCCACCTGGTTAGTGATTCAAGTCTATAGAGGACAAACAAAAGATTAAATAAATCCTAAAAGAATTATACACACGTACGTATGTAGATTCATGCACACACACAAGCAAACACACACACACACACACACACACACACACACATACACACACACACACACATGTATATTCATACTCACAAACACACAGACTTACATACATACGTTGATTCATACACACATATATACGAAGATACATACTCACATAATACATACATACATACATGCATGCATACATGCATACATACATACATACATACATACATACATACATACATACATACATACATACATACATACATACATACATACTTGCCCATGCATACATACGGACATATATTTACGTCACGGTAGCTGCCATCTTGCTGGCTTATCGAATATAGCCACCTGCTACGCTTCTTCCTCCTTGCTCTCCGTTTCACAGCCCCTGCGACGACGAAGGTATATACACACAGCGGTAGGGCAACACCAAGCCCCCAGTTCCCACAAACCGACAGTAGTTCAAGAAAGGACGTAGGTGCACGAGCGACGAACGAATCGCGACTGTCCTCAATTTCGACTTTTCCTTCCGTGGGCTCGCAGGAGTGAGAAACCTAAGAAGCAGTAGTGTTTCTTGGCCGCATGCAAGCGTGACAGGTCGATCGCAACAAGCTCGAGTCAGTCATGATTTGCGACGGAAAGAACAAAGAAAAAGATATGAAGCGAAAATGTACCCGCAGTTGTAATATTGGTCTCAAATTTTGGTACAAGGCCAATAATTTCAGGTGAGTGGGTAATTCGATTACATCGACCCCAGTACTCGACTGATATTTATTTTATCGATACCGAATTCGGCGGAATGTGAATTCAGAACGTAAAGACGGACGAAATACCTATTTCTTTACAACCCACAAGGGGCTAAACACAGAGGACAAACAAGGACAGACAACGGATTAAGTCGATTATATCGACCCCAGTGCGTAACTGGTACTTATTTAATCGACCCCGAAAGGATGAAAGGCAAAGTGGACCTCGGCGGAATTTGAACTCAGAACGTAACGGCAGACGAAATACCGCTAAGCATTGTGCCCGACGTGCTAACGATTTTTCCAGTCCACCGCCGTTTGCCACAGTAATATTACGTGTGGACAAGGCGGTGAGCTGACAGAATCGTAGGCACGCTGAGCAATAGGCTTTGCGGCATTTTGTCCGTCACTACGTTCTGAATTCAAATTCCGTTGAGGTTGAACTTACCTTTCATCTTTTCAGGGTCGACAAAACAAGTACCAGTTGAGCACTGGGGTCGATGTAATCCACTTACCACGCTCTCCCAAAATGCTGGCTTTGCGCCAAAATTTAAAACCAATATTGCACGTGCAGAATTATTTTTCGCTTCATTTGTTTCCTTTTTCCTTTCCGTTTTTGTGTGTATGTGTGTGTTAGTTTGTCCCCTGCCACCGCTTGACAATCGATGTTGGTGTGTTTATGTCCCCGTAACTTAACAGTTCCACAAAAGAAAGCAACGGAATAAATATCAGGCTTGAAAAATGCATTGGGATTCATTCGTCCAAAACTTGTCAAGGCAGTGCTCCAGCATGGCCATCGTCTAATGACTGAAACAAATACAAGATGAAATATGAAAAAAATATCATTTAGCCATTTGTTATACGCTGTAGATGAATTATCGGGAAGTACCATATCTTTTGGTAAGTTAAATATTTCCAGTTCTGTATAGAGATTTGCAGTGGAGAAGGTACCTGGCTTAGTAAGAATTATTCTACGAATTGAGAAAAATCATTGTTTTGCCAAGAAATAAATCCTGTTGACTTTGTTCTAACTTAATTCATAATTTTCTCAAAGTCTCCGAGCTATCAGTGCTTTCAGCTTTGCAACACACATCTTGAAAAGAAAAAAAAAAACATCACTATTCAAAGAGTGAAGTCCGAAATCCGAGGAAACTGGTCAATGTCTACGTCACCAAGGCTAAATCACAAAAGCTAGTTCAATTGCAGTGAAGAGTAGAAAGTCTGATGTCTCCGAGCAACGTTTGCTGCTCTTCGACAGAAGAGTAGAAGAAAGACGATGGAATTGTTTATTGGCTGTCGACACTGTTCGTAGCTTTTACTTCGCTTTTGTATTGTTGTTGTTTGAGACTGGAGTCTCAATGAGATTTCCTTGTTGTTGTTGTTGTCCGTTGTTATTGTTTAAAGTGACGAATTGGCAGAGTCATTAGTGTTGTAGGATAGAATAACGGCGAGATGGCAGAAACGTTAGCACGCCGGGCGAAATGCTTTGCGGTATTTCGTCTGCCGCTACGTTCTGAGTTCAAATTCCGCCGAGGTCGACTTTGCCTTTCAACCTTTCGGGGTCGATTAAATAAGTACCAGTTACGCACTGGGGTCGATGTAATCGACTTAATACCTATGTCTGTCCTTGTTTGTCCCCTCTGTGTTTACCCCCTTGTGGGTAGTAAAGAAATAGGTATTTCGTCTGTCTTTATGTCCTGAGTTCAAATTCTGCCGAGGTCGACTTTGCCTTTCATCCTTTCGGGGTCGATTAAATAAGTACCAGTTACGCACTGGTATCGATCTAATCGATTTAATCCGCTTGTCTGTCCTTGTTTGTCCTCTCTGTGTTTAGCCCCTTGTGGGTAATAAAGAAATAGGTATTTCGTCTGTCTTTATGTTCTGAGTTCAAATTCTGCCGAGGTCGACTTTGCCTTTCATCCTTCCGAGGTCGATTAAATAAGTACCAGTTACGCACTGGTATCGATCTAATCGACTTAATCCGCTTGTCTGTCCTTGTTTGTCCTCTCTGTGTTTAGCCCCTTTTGGGTAGTAAAGAAATAGGTATTTCGTCTGTCTTTGTGTTCTGAGTTCAAATTCCGCCGAGGTCGACTTTGCCTTTCATCCTTTCGGGGTCGATTAAATAAGTACCAGTTATGCACTGGGGTCGATGTAATCGAGTTAATCCGTCTGTCTGTCCTTGTTTGTCTCCTAGGTGTTTAGCCCCTTGTGGGTAGTAAAGAAACAGGGTAGAATAACACTCGGTATATGTTATGGTTCTCTAAGCTGAGTTCAAATCCCTGTGAGAGATCATTATTGCATTTCATCATATCGGACAGCACTGGATTAACCATTACGCAAAATAAGCTCGTGCTTTAGGGTATCAAGGAAAATGTGGCACCACAGAAATGGTAAATGGTTTACAGCACTAAAGAAAATCATTTGAAACTTGCTAAAATGATAATCTAAGTGGTTTATATGATCGGAAAAATAATTTTGAAGTGTTCCTAGTGTCATAATGAGGATCTGATCAAAGTTTTCGCCATTAAGAGTAGGATAAAACTTTTCAGATATAAATAAAGTAGAAAAATACAAAAATAAACATTTTTTCCATCTCATTGTCAGTTTTGTTCTATGTTGAATAATGAAAATTTATTTTATGGTTTATTATTGTTTATATTTTGATTTACATATATATGGAAGCGCCAAAATCTTTTAAATGCTTAGGGTTTCTATGGATTTGAATCTGGCCCTGATGTCGGGGGTTGATAAAAAAATAATCAAAAAGATGCTTGTCTATAGTTGTCGACAGACAAAACTGATAGAGCAATTATCGAAATTTCTTGCGGTGTCTGTACCGGCTTTCTCACTCAATAATAATAATAATAATAATAATAATAATAATAATAATAATAATAATGACAACCATTTGGGTATTGAAAACTTGAGGAAGTATTTAATAAAGTTGCGTATCTATGAATTAGTAAAATTAAAGATTAAAACACAGACGAATCCACACAAGTTCTTATAAACATGGAATTCACTTCTAACACAAACAGTGAGAAGTTAAAAGATCAGATCTGTGAAAGGCCTGATAAATATCATCATCAAAGCCTGGTTTCTGTTGTTTGTCGGCACAGAGCTCTGCAAGCTGCCGCAGAGAGAATTCGGCCACATTAATATTGATGACTATAATAGCAACCAAAGAAATAATACTCGTAAAAATTATTTCAAATATATAAGCGCAGGTATAGCCATGTGGTTCAAAATGTTCTCTTCGCAATAAAGTATTTTCAGGTTCGGTTTCAGAATTTTCTGCAATAACTTTCGGTTGACTTATCCCTTGTGAGAGTGAAATTGTGGGAAATTTCTCTCTCCCACCCTCCCTTTCTCTCTTTTTCCCTATCTCTCTCTCTGACACACACACACACACACACACACACACACACACACACACTCTCTCTCTCTCTCTCTCTCTCTCTCTTTCTCTCACACATACACGCACGCACTCTCTGTCTCTCTCACTGACTATTTCTCTGACTCCATACTTCTCTGTTTTTCCTGATAGAGGACTAATGTCCGAAACATCAAGACACTTTCGCTTTTTATTTAAGCGCTAAACTAAATACATTGTTTATTAAACCTTCCTTGTGTAGTTTTTTTTACTGTTTATTGTTTTTGTATCATATGTATGTATGTATGTATGTATGTATGTATGTATGTATGTATGTATGTATGTATGTATGCATGTATGTATGTATGTATTTATGTATTTATGTATGTATGTATGTATGTATGCATGTATGTATGTATGTACGTATGTATGTATGTATGTATGTAAACACACACGCGCACACATACAGAACAAACGTAGGAAAAATTACGATAAACACAATTTACGTCATTTGTTCCTACGTACGTTTCTTCAGCATTTGCTCTATTTATTGTAAATAGTAATACTACCAAATATAGTAATAACTTAACCACTATTCTGGTAGCAGGCTGGACGATAATAATATGTGTGGACTCAAAACTTAACTGCAGCAGACGTACACCTATATGTACGCACAAAACACACACACACATTTCATTAATATATATATATATATATATATATATATATTATATATATAGTGTGTATTTAGGAATGGTCATATTGCCAGTTTAGCCAATAAACACACGCACTATTGGCTAAACTGGCAATATGACCATTCCTAAATACAACAATATCTGTTTCAACAACACGAATTCACATAAAAAATCTTGCACAAAAAATATTTAAACGTATATATATATATATATATATATATATATATATATATATATATATATATATTATATATATATATTAATGAGAGGAGGGGCTGAAAAGTCCTGGCTTGAAGGGTGTCACGAATGCCTGGACGGTGGCCTAACCTTCCGAATTTTTTCACATGGCTTAGAAAAACTGAATGACCACGGCAATAAGTGTGTGAATCTGACGGGGATATGTTCGCTAAAATCATTATTAACTGCCCCTCCTGTGTTTTCTTTTACTCAAAACCAGGAACGTTTCAGCACCCCTCGTATACATGCATATATACATACATACGTACGTACGTAGACATACATACATACATACATACATACATACATACATACATACATACATACATGTATACATACATACATACATACATACATACATACATACATACATACATTACTCTGTCCAGATTACAAGTTCAGGTTTATGCCTGCAATTATTGGGGCCCTGGGATATGTAACACACTGCCTAAATACCAAGCTTGAGAAATTAAGCTTCTCAAAACCAGAAAAGAGTAAGCTAATTCGAAGACAACAGATCCAATCACCGGAACTGTAAAAATCTGTAAAACTTTCCAAAAGTTTATCATTTAAATACATATGAACATGTTTAGATATGCAACTATATGCATGAGAACAATACATAAAACATACAAATCTGCACAAACATGCATACCTACCTACCTACCTACCTACCTACCTACCTACCTACCTGCCTACCTACCTACCTACCTACCTACCTACATACATACATACATACATACCTACATACATACATACATACATACATACATACATACTACATACATACATACATACATACCTACATACATACATACATACATACATAAATACATACATACATACCTACCTACCTACATACGTGCATACATGCATACATACATACATACATACATACATACATACATACATACATACATACATACATACATACATACATACATACATACATACATACAAAAATACCTAGTTGTTGATGTTGAAATTCCAATGAAAGAACTTTGGATCTAGGTTAGAAACCGGTTCTTTCTCTATTGGCAAGAAATCTTGAAATAAACTGAATAATGATATACATTGTATCATGTTATATAAATATGCATTTATTTATCTGTAATTGTATTTGCATATCTATGTATCTATATCTATTTACATATATTTATGTATGCGTATGTACTTCGATACGTTTGAAATCGACGCCTGTATACAGTAAGATAGCTGTGCGATGTACCGAGATCTTTATAAACACAAGACTTAAAAATAAGTATTGTCGTCGATACGATCGCCAAAAACCCTTCAGCGTGTTATCCGTCCGTAGCCACAGTCCAATAACTAAAACATAAAAGATTATATAGTAATGATTACAGGACAGCTCCTTGGCGCACAACTCTGCAGTTATATGACTTTATCGATAGTGTGTGATCATTATTAATATCTGTTAGAGTTAAGGTTTGGCACCGTTACAGAAACATGCACCCATTCTGATTCTGATAACTCCGCGCCATCACCATCGCCATCTCAATGTCGAAATGACGTAATTTGTTGTATTTTGATTACGTGATCGACTTTATATTCAATACACTAAAATCAAAGTGAAACAGTATTATCAGTGTATGTTCTTGTGTGGAGACAGTTCCGACTCTTGGAGAAGTGATGAAGCTGGCTTATCTTTCAAAAAGATTGTTTATCCTATAGGAAATGTTGTCAGTTTCACATTGATGATTTATTGGCTGCTGTTGTTGTTGTTGGTGGTGGTGGTGGTGGTGGTGGTGGTGGTGGTGGTGGTGGTGATAGTGAGGTTGCTGCTGAAGTTGCTGATGTTATTGCTGTTGTTGTTGTCGTTGTCGTTGTTATTACAGTTGTTGTTCTAGATGATGTTTTCTTTCTTTTATTATTTTTGTGATGCTACGGTTGTTGCTGCTGCTTCTCTTGTTATTGTTGCTGTTGTTGTAGCTGTTGCTGCTGTTGCTGCTGCTTCTGCTGCTGCTGCTTCTGCCACTGTTGCTGTTGCCACCGCTTCCGTTTGTTGTATTTGTTGTTGCTGCCATCTCTGCTGCTGCTGCTGCTGTTACTGCTGCTGCTGTTGATGTTGCTGCTGTTCCTGTTGCTGCCTCTGCTGCTGCTTCTATGTTGTTGCCGTTGTTGCTGCTGTTGTGTTGCGTTGTTGCTGCTGTTGCTGCTGTTGTTGCTGCTGCTTCTGCTGCTGTTGCCGTTCTTGCTGCTGTTGATGTTGTTGCGTTGCTGCTGTTCCTTTTGCTGCCTCTGCTACTGCAACTGTTGTTGTTGCTGTTGTGGTTACTGTTTCTGCTACTGATGTGTTCTTGCTGCGGCAGCTGCTACTGCTGCTGTTGTTACTGTAGCGTCTACTGTTGCTGTATCTTTTGTTGCTGCTGTTGTTAGTGCTGCATCCGTTCCTGCTGTTGTCTACTGCTTCACTTAATGTTGCTCTTACTAATGTTGCTGTCGTTATACACCTTACTGTTGCTACGCTTTTCCCCTTGCTGCTGCTGTTGCTCATCTGCTGTTGCTGCTGCAGTTGTTCCTACAGCTGCACTTGCTATAATTGTCTGCTGCTGTTGTGTTGCTGTAGTTTTTCTTTCAGTCACTTGTGTCTCACTGCAGCTGTTGCTCTTGTTATTCTTCTTCTTATTGCTGTTGTCTTTCTTCTTGTTCGTGTATTGTCCTTGCAATTGGTTATGGTGCTGCTCTCGTTGCTACTGCGTTTATTATTATTGTTTTTGGTGTTCATGTTGTTGCTGCTATCGTTTTTGTTAACCCTAGGTCACTTCTGATACGACAACAGACCCATGGTGAAAGACAATCCAATCGCGCCAAAGCCATTTTTTAAAAATATATATATATATTTCTTTACTGCCCACAAGGGGCTAAACATAGAGGGGGACAAACAAGGACAGACAAACGGATTAAGTCGATTACATCAACCCCAGTGCGTAACTGGTACTTAATTTATCGACCCCGAAAGGATGAAAGGCAAAGTCGACCTCGGCGGAATTTGAACTCAGAACGTAACGACAGACGAAATACCGCTAAGCATTTCGCCCAGCGCGCAAACGCTTCTGCCAGCTCGAGTCGTTTACAATTGTTGAGATCCACACCCTTTCACACCTTTTTTTAAATATATATTTCTGTGTTTGTTTGTCTATTAATCTATTCACTCATCTCCATCAACCAATTTTTTTTCCACCATTTTTGTTCTGCCAGTTACTCAAGAAACTGGAAGAGAGAGAGTGAGAGAAAGTTGTTGTGAAAGAGTACAACAGGGGTCACCACCATCCACTGCCAGAGCTTCGTGAAGCTTTTAGGTGTTTTCGCTCAATAAACACACACAACACCCGGTCTGGGAATCGAAACCACGATCCTGGGATCGCGAGTCCGCTGCGCTAACAACTGGGCCATTGCGCCTCCGCCCATCAACCAATACCTTCCTTTAATTTAATTTCATCTTATTTTTAAAACAAGACATGGTTACCAGGATGATATTTCTCAAAACAGGGAACCCTCTAAAGGAATTCCAATATATCAGGCAACCCCTACATAAGAGTAATTGTGCGCGACATGATGATCTCATATCAAGATAAACAGCGCATGACATTGCAGGTAGGGCCCAGTAAGAATTTCCTTCAGGTTGGGTAGCTCGTCCCGCTCAAAAGGTCCCTGAATAAGGGTTATTTAAGGATGTTGAACAAAATACCCATGTTTCCAAAGGTGAATTATCCAAACCCCAAAGAATTCCTTTCCACACATGGCTATGATGCTCCCCCACTACTTCTGTTCATGAATAGAGATGCACATATCGTCAGCCACTGAGAGACATGCTCAACTGGTTAAGGTCAAACAACGGACAAGCAAATCTGTAAATATTATGCTCAATACGAGCATAATATTTACTGTACCCTATCTTTTATACCAAGACAAAGCAATGTACACGATATCACTTCCAATTAGTTAAGATCAGAAGCCATGTGACCTACTGTTTGGTACTGCATCAGGGCATTTATTATTATTATTATTATTATTATTATTATTATTATTATTATTATTATTGAGTGAGAGAACAGTACATGCCATCAAAGTGACGCTGGGATAAAATATACGAAGCCCAGTATACCCATCATGAATATCCGTCTGATATGTGTACACAAGGCACATGCATCACAACCATATGTGTGTGACATGGTGATCTCATATCAAGATAAATAGCGAATGACCTTGCAGGTGGGGCCCAGTTAGAATTTTCTTCTGGTCGAGTAACCCATTCCGCTCAAAAGGTCCCTGAATAAGGGTTGCTTAAGGATGTTGAACGAAACACCCATGTTTCCAGAGGTGAATTATTCAAACCCCAAAGAATCCCTCTCAACACATGGCTATGATGCTCCCCCACTTATTATTATTATTATTATTATTATTATTATTATTATTATTATTATTATTATTATTACTATTATATACACGAGGGGCTGTTGATAAATTCCCGGCCTTAAGGGTGTCGTGAAAGGTCAGGTTGGAGGCCTACCTTCCAAGTTCTTTGACAGGGCTTAGAAAAACTGAAGAACCGCTGTAATAAGTATGTGAATTTGAGAAGGGAATATGTTGAATAAAATCATAATTAACTGATCCGCCTGTATTTTCCTTTACACCTAAACAACAACTTTTCAGCCCCCCCTCGTGTGTGTGTTGGCCCAGTGCTATAGAAGACACTTGCCCAAGGTGCCGCACACTAGGACTGAAACGGAAGGCGCGTGATTGCAAAACGAGCTTCTAACCACAGTCAGATATTTCTACGCTTATATATTCTTTTATTCGTTGTTTTCTTTTACTTGCTTCAGTCATTTTGACTGTGGCCATGCTGGAGCACCGCGTTCAGTCGAACAAATCGACTCCAGGACTTATTCTTTGTAAACCTAGTACTTATTCAATCGGTATCTTTTGCTGAACCGCTAAGTTACGGGGACCTAAATATACTAACATCGGTTGTCAAGCGATGGTGAATGGGTGGGAACAAACACAGATACACAAATACACACACACACACACATATATATGACGGACTTCTTTTAGTTTCCGTCTACCAAATCCACTCACAAGGCTTTGGTCGTCCCCGAGGCTATAGTAAAAGACAATAGCCCAAGGTGCCACGCAGTGAGACTGAACAATGTCATTGGGCAGCAAGCGTCTTACCACACAGCCACTTATTTATACATATATAAAATCCTTTTCTTTCATTTTGCAATGTTTAAAATTTCATAAAATATTAAACAGAACTGTCCTTGAAATTTTGTCTTAACTATGACCCAATTAAAGAAGAAATTCCTTTACAATTCCCTATTTAAAAAGTCACTCTGGTACTTTCCTATTATCGACAGTCAATTCTATTATTAACTGAACTATTTTCCTCGTAAGACGCATGTAATAGCTGAACGACAGACTCTGGGAACACTTTCTCACGCAGTGAAAAGATATTGTCATCGTTGGTTGCTGAGATTTGTTCATGACTGTACTGTTATTGTTTGGTGTAAGCTGGCCTGCGTGTTATGCACACATGAACAGGCGCGGACATAATTGCATATTTTTATTACAAGATTTATTGTACAGGGGAACAAGTGAATATAAACTTCTAATGACAGCTGATAGAGAAAGTAGGAGATTAAAATCGAGACTAATAAGACTCGAGATGTCGAACAGAATTGGTTTGCAATTACGAAGTAGAATTCCTTTCATTTCTAGCTGGATTCAGCGAAGGAAAACTTCGTGTTGCCTGGGAAGAGGCGAGCTGTGTGTGTTTTCTATAGCTCTCGCAAATCTCTCACAAATCTTGCTCGTGACGAGAAATGAGAATGTGTGTTTCCAGTGACAGTCTCAAACTTCTGCTCTTATTCTTGACGCGAAACTGCTTAAATATTAAGAAAAGCGGGAGAACTTCAAAGGCATGACATCGCTGCAAGCTGATTGGCTGATAATCAAGACAGACCACATGATTCGAGGGTGATGTGCACGTGTCTCGAATCTTGCAATTGAGGCTTTTAGGTTCAATTCTAGATCGGGATCTTTTCGGTTTGAACGTCAGTTTTTATCTAGCGGTGTTATATGAAATTGTCACCCATAATTATGATCTTTGTATCGATCTATTGCATTTCAATCTGTTTTAGGGTTAGGGTTAGGGGTGGGAGGAAGGGTATCTTTTTTTCTTCACAAATGTAAATAAACCCAAAGGATATCATGCGATAAAACATTTTCCGTTGCTCTAACACGCATTGCATGTAAACAAAATATTTAGGAATTACGAAGAAAGACTTTCCTTCGTTGATTCCTAATATTTATGTTAAATGATAACAGAGGACACGTGGTCTGGTGGTTAGGGCGTTACAGAAAAAAAAAAGTAAGATCGTGGTTTCGATTCCCAGAACGGGCAATGCGTTGTGTCTTGAGTAAAACACATCATTTCACGTTGTTCCACTCCGTTCAGCTATAAATAAGCAACTCTGTAACGGGCTGTACAGAAGGAATGTTGTAATCTCGGTCACTTACACGCCATGGAAACCAGGTAAACGGTGTTATGACCCTCACTTGAAACACACACATTCACCAAAAGATATATACACACTCGCATACACGCTCACACACACGCGCACAGAAAAGGTTCATACACATACTGTCCAGTCCACCCAGCTGCCAAAAATGAGGAGTACCTGTATTTCAAAAGGCTAGGCTTGTCACATCCTGTGTCACTCTGAATCTCCTTGAGAACTATGTAAAGGGTAAGCGTGTCTGTGAAATTCTCAGCCACTGGAACAGTAATTTCACAGAACAAGCTTCTCCGGTGATTAGATCAACTGAAACACTCGTCGTCGTAACAGACGGAATGTCAGTTATATAATATAGTAAAACCTTGTTCCATTCAATATCTCTTAGATGCCGTCCTATTTATTCAACTGTCGAATTTATGTCAATGCAAATGTTCCTGGTCAATAGAAATGTATGGGAAAATAATATCAGTATTAGTTTGGCCACTAAAGGCAGAATCGTTAGCACGCAAGAGTGGCTGTGTGGTAAGTAGCTTGCTTACCAACCACATGGTTCCGGGTTCATTCCCACTGCGTGGCACTTTGGGTAAGTGTCTTCTACTATAGCCTCGGGCCGACCAAAGCCTTGTGAGTGGATTTGGTAGACGGAAACTGAAAGAAGCCCATCGTATATATGTATATACATGTGTGTGTGTATATGTTTGTGTGTCTGTGTTTGTCTCCCCTCCCCCAATATCGCTTGACAACCGATGCTGGTGTGTTTACGTCCCCGTAAATTAGCGGTTCGGCAAAAGACACCGATAGAATAAGTACTAGGCTTACAAAGAATAAGTCCTGGGGTCGATTTGCTCGGCTAAAGGCGGTGCTCCAGCATGACCACAGTCAAATGACTGAGACAAGTAAAGAGAGAGTAGGCCGGGCAAAATGTTTAGCAGCATTTCGTCCGTTTTCATGTTCTGGGTTCAGATTCCACCGAAGTCGAATTTGTTTTTCATCCTTTCGGGGTCGATAAAATAAGTAGCAGTCGAACACTGATGTCGATGTAATCGAGTTACTCCTTCCTTCGAAATTGCTGGGCTCGTAACAAAATTTGAGACCAATATTAATGTGGCCTCTTTGAACGCAACGCGCAGCCCACTACATGTTATTCATCTCTCAATATATAAAGCTGAAGTTGTCTGTGTATGGTGGGTTTGGTAGCCTTCAACTAACACTTTCTCCACCGAAACACTTCGGCGCAAGTTGACCAAAATTAAGAGTATGATAGAAGAAGGCTTGCTCTTCATTCCGTAGAAGAAAAAATTCAAATCGGACCATGTTAACACCAAAAATTATCTACATCAAAAAGGTGCTTTTTTTCTATGAAAATCCCTATTTTTTACGATTTTTGATTGCTGTGTCGCCATTTTTCGGTGTAGTTCAACCAGAAAAATGTTGACACAAAGAGAATAACAAGCTACATAATGCAAAATTTTTACTTTATAAAAATTCCAATTCTAAAGGGTCGAAACAAACCCGAGCAACGCCGGGCGATACTGCTAGTGAATAACTATTTAACAAACCTAATGTTACACTACAAAGGTAATCTGACAGATATCTCACTGCTTCAGCGCCCACCAAAGCTAAGTGTTAACTGTAAGTGGGTTTAAGAGCAACAAGTGAATAAGAAGCAAAATGTAAAACAACACAACACAAAACAAAAATGAAAAAAAGAAATGGTGTCGTTAGATGTCAAACAGAAATCGAATTAGTTAAATGAAGTATGAAACTGTACGAGTCGTGGTATGTATTCAGAGGGTCTTCCTTCAGTTCAAGACCCACCGAAGTCAATCAACTTTGCCTTTCGTAACCAACGCCATGAAGACAAAAGAGATATTAGAATGACCGCTAAGTAAGGGGAGGGAGTGAAGGTAAGAGAGAAAAAATTTTCATAGTAATCGCGAAAGTGTGCATGTCTATACATGCACATGCACGCCCGCACACCCACCTACATATGTATATACTCATCGACCCTCACTTGAAACACACACATTCACCAAAAGATATATACACACTCGCATACACGCTCACACACACGCGCACAGAAAAGGTTCATACACATACTCGCATGCACGCACACACCCGTCTAATATACGCACATACCCGCACACGTCTATATACGCACACACACACAAGCGCACAAAAAATTCATACACACGTCTATATACGCACATGCACAAGAAAAAACAGGGCTAAAGGCAAAATACAGAAAATACACGCATACAACCACACGCGCACACAATTATATATATATATATATATATATATATATATATATATATATATATATATATATATATATATATAGTTAATCCAAACGTAAAAACACAAAGAGAAAACACAACAACGCAAGGACGTGGAACTAGTATAGCATTACTGGACGCTCAAGAAGGAAAGAAAGAAGGAGGATTTAACGTTTCGAGCGGAGCTCTTCGTCAGAAACACAGAAAACGGAAAGATCCAAGGAAGGGAAGACGTAGGGAAAAAAATCGTCAACGATACACACGCGAGATATATATATATATATATATATATATATATATAATATATATATATATATATGTATACACGAACACAAAGTACTGGAATTTAGTTTACAAGTGATCTAAACGATTAGGCACGCTAGGTAAGTGCTGTAACGGATCCCTAGGGACCCAAAGTTATAGCTGAGACGGTAGTTAAAGAGGACAATAAACATTAAAGCAAGGCAAACATCTCAAGCCGTATAGAATATCATTATTGGAAAAAATTCGAAGTCTTACAGCTGTTTCTGGGATATCCTCGAGTATGCTTATCCTTATTTGTCTCTGATGACGGAATATCCCATTCTCGACGATATCCCGGAAACAGCTGTAAGACTTTGTTGAATTTTTTCCAATAATAATATTGTATACGACTTGAGATGTTTCCCTTACCTTAATGTTTGTTGTCCTCTTAAACAATTATATATATATATATATATATATATATATATATATATTATATATATATATATATATATACACACGAGCTTCTTAGCCACCCACCCATGCCTCGTTTAGATATTGGTTTCAAATTTTGGCACAAGGCCACCCGCATTTATATATTAATTGTGCGAAAACAAGAAGGGATTGTTATGGGTGGAACACTTTTTTATTATAGGTCTGACATAAGGCTAAACTACAAACGTAAAATTCAATAGAATGTAAAGTTTCACTTTCAAGAGATATACATTTCTGATCGGCTGTTTTAGACACTGACTTGTTTGGTTAGTTTTTATGAAGTTGGACGTGGCTAATGCTTTGTGCATTCTTAAAGCAAGTGATCTGGGCGTGCCTCGCCAATAAAAGATAACATTGATATTCCGGAATCCTTTTGAACCCCAGTGTTCAAAAATCATATAAAATAAAGAGGTGGTTTTAGATTATCGCTTATATAGCTTCTCTGGTACCATTCATATGTCTATTATATGCAGGGATACTATAAGTATGTGTATTATATACATACATACAATATATACCATGCAGGCATACATACATACGTACATACATACATACATACATACATACATACATACATACATACATGTATACATACATACATACATACATACAACATACATACATACATACATACATACATACATACATACATACATACATACATACAAAGGTGCGTTCGTACGTATATAAATATATTCGGGGTGACAAAAGAAAATTGTATTTATAAATATATACATGCAAATATAAATACAAACATACGTAAACATACACATGTATACATACATGAATGTATACATACATACGTATATACGTATATAGATATGTGCATACACCATAACTACTTATATACCAACATATACATTCATACCGATGTACAAACAACATACGCAGTTGTTTACATATATACATACATATATATTTACATACATACATACATACATACATACATACACATGCATGCATGCATGTATGCATACATACATACATACATACATACATACATACATACATACATACATACATACATACATACATACATACATACATAAATACATACATACATACTTAAATACATACATACATACATACGTACGTACATACATACGTACATACATACATACATACATACATACATACATACATACATACATACATACATACATACATACATACGTATGCACGTACAAACAAAAATACCCTGTTGTTGAAGTTGAAATTTCAATGAAGGAGATTTGAATCTAGGTATGAAACCGACACTTTCTCTATTGGCAAGAAATCTTGAAATATACTGAAATCTTGGAATAAAATCTTGAAATAAAACTAAACAATGACATAGATACATATGTACGTATGTACGTACGTACCTACCTACCTGCCTTAATACATACATACATACCTATCTACCACCTTACCTACTTACCTACCTACTTACCTATCTGCCACCTTACCTACCTACTTATCTATTTACCACGTTACCTACCTATATGCATGCTTGCAATGCATACATGCATACATACATACATACATACATACATACTACATACATACATACATACATACATACATACATACATACATCATACATACATACATACATACATAAATACATACATACATACTTAAATACATACATACATACATACGTACGTACATACATACGTACATACATACATACATACATACATACATACATACATACATACAACATACATACATACATACGTATGCACGTACAAACAAAAATACCCTGTTGTTGAAGTTGAAATTTCAATGAAGGAGATTTGAATCTAGGTATGAAACCGACACTTTCTCTATTGGCAAGAAATCTTGAAATATACTGAAATCTTGGAATAAAATCTTGAAATAAAACTAAACAATGACATAGATACATATGTACGTATGTACGTACGTACCTACCTACCTGCCTTAATACATACATACATACCTATCTACCACCTTACCTACTTACCTACCTACTTACCTATCTGCCACCTTACCTACCTACTTATCTATTTACCACGTTACCTACCTATATGCATGCTTGCAATGCATACATGCATACATACATACATACATACATACATACATACATACATACATACATACATACATACATACATACATACATACATACAAGATCAAAAAGGAAAATAACTACGGACAGTTGCTTCGAAACCTCCAGTTTCTATATCCAGATTATAGATTCACATTTATACCAATAATAACTGGTGCACTTGATTTTGTGAGCAAATGTATAAGTGGCAATCTCGATAAGCTAAGGATTTCTGAAAGAGAAACCAACTAGCTAATTCGCACACTGCAAAATATATCTGTAAGTGGGAGAGTAAAAATATGCAAGACTTTCCCCAAGTTTAATATGTGGCACAGTCTTTGTTACCTGTATTCCAACGATGAAGCTTTTGTATCTTTGTTAGAAACCAGCTCCTACCCAAGAAGAAGAACTTTAATAATCTAAAACAGAAGAGAACATATATATACCTATATGTAAAGATAGAGTGATCCGAGAATATTATAAAAGACTTAGAAAAATATGGCTGTCGAAACTCTCTCTTCTAATATGGCAAAATCCCACAAATGTTGGAAAGCAGTGCTGATTCCAATACTTGGGATATTTCACTAGTCTACAGAGGAAATCTATTCCCTAGACATTATAACCCGCAAGATTCTGATATCACCTGGAAACTTTCACAGAAACAGTGATATCAACAGGCTCTACCAAGTAGAAGTGGAGGAAGTAGAAGTTTGAGATCAGTGCCAACTGTTCTCGAATGTTCTTTCAGACAATTTCTGCTAAACAACATCAGCAAAAATAAATACATAAATTTAGTACTGAAAAACAAAGAGAACACCTTTGGCAGTAAGCTCCTCAGGAAGTACTCTCTTCCTGATGACCTCCCATATAATCCTCAAAACAGCCGGCCGACGTCCGCTCGGTTCAAAGTCTCTCTTGACCAGAAATGGCCTGAACTCTTTGTATGACCATCCTCCCTGTACATAACTCCCTGTCCCCCTACATGGCCTTGCTTTTGCTTTTTGAGCCAATTAAAAATTAAATTAAATTAAATTAAATTAAATTAAACATACTTCAAAAATTGGATGTGAAACGCTCAGCATACCAAAAAGAGACTATCCATGGGCAGGAATAGCGACGTGAAGTGCAGCCTCTTTTGGATTCGTGGCTGCTACATCACTTTACACTTCGATGGCTACGCTTTGTAATTTAAGAACGTGCGATTGCTACAAAACAGCTAGTAAACAAGAAAGACAATTAAACTATTGGAACCCCGAGATGCAAATGAAACTGTATGTTATATCATATTTCTGTGAAAGACATCAGACATGTGATTAGTAGCTTCCCAAAAATTTCACCAAGGTACTGAGCTGGCAGAAACGTTAGCACGCCGGGCGAAATGCGTATCCGTATTTCGTCTGCCGTTACGTTCTGAGTTCAAATTCCGCCGAGGTCGACTTTGTCTTTCATCCTTTCGGGGTCGATTAAATAAGTACCAGTTACGCACTGGGGTCGATATAATCGACTTAATCCGTTTGTCTGTCCTTGTTTGTCCTCTCTGTGTTTAGCCCCTTGTGGGTAGTAAAGAAATAGGTACTACCTTCCTATGCGACATGAAGTTGTCGCCAAAACAATATACAATGCCATTCGCAAAAAAGGGCTGTCCTAGAATATACATATACAAACATCACAAAATATATTGTGGAACATTCTCATCAAAACTTTTGTCAAGTGTAAACATAATAGCCTGGGTATTGTTGTTTGGGACAGACAAAAAAATGTATGTACCGTCGTAGAGATCAGCTGTGACGCTGATATGAATAACTCTACGAAAATCATAAAGAGGGTAACTACGGACAACTGCAAGCTGGGTTAGCTGTGGTTTTCAGGAATGGAAATCAGCTACCTAACATGCACCTGCCATAATACAATCTGAATGTGGAAGAGTAGAAATGAACTAGACTTTCTCAAGTTTAAAATATGATCTTGTTTTTGCTACCTGCATTCCAACTACAGTTGGAAACCAGCTCGTTCATCAGAAGATTCCAAGAAAGTACATACATAACGGCGGTGCATCAGCATGGCCGCAGCTCTGAGCTGAAACTAGAGAAAACAATACATACATACATACATACATACATACATACATACATACATACATACATACATACATACATACATACATGTATGCAAACACACACATACATACACACACACACACACACACACACATATATATATATATACATAAAACAAAACATACACACACACATACATACATACATACATGCATACATACATGCATACATACATACATACATGCATGCATACATACAAAAATACCCTGTTGATGTTGAAATTCTAATGAAGGAGCCTGGGACCTAGGTTAGAAACCGGTTCTTTCTCTATTGGTAAGAAATCTTGAAATAAAACTGAATAACACACACATACACACGCACGCATACACACATACATGCATACATACACACACATACATACATACATACATACATACATACATACATACATACATACATACATACATACATACATACATACAACTACACGGCATGGACAACTATTCATCGAAGCTTTATTTTTACGTCTACCACCTCCTGCTACTAAATCACAGTTATCAGTCTAGGTATTCTTTTGATCACGCTCACCAGAGAAGGGCTTTATTCAAAATCCTTTCGACATTTGTCTCAAATTTTAACTCATTATGCGGGTAATCTATACAAACAGCATGTCTGGACACTAACATCAACAACATTGACGACGAACCCAACAAAGACGACTTTAGAAGAGATAAACCAAATCTTTTCAGTCATAAAAGGAGATGAAATTCTAAAATATATTTAAATTCTAGTTGTGAATTCAATACAGACTTGTGTAACAGCTATAAAACGGCAACACACACACACACACACACCACACACACACACACACACCACACACACACACACCACACACACACACACAGAAGTACAGATAACCGTTTTGGTGGTCACGTAATAATTCTTCAACAAGTCTATAACCTACTAATTATACACCTCGCATGCATTTAAAATGCCATAAAAAGGTAAGTGCGCGCTCGTGCGAGTTATTGACATATATCGGTGTTTATAAGGCGGCGAGCTGGCAGAAACGTTAGCGCGCCGGGCGAAATGCTTAGCAGTATTTCGCCTGCCGCTACGTTCTGAGTTCAAATTCTGTTGAGGTCGACTTTGCCTTTCAGCCTTTCGGGGTCTATTAAATAAGTACCAGTTACGCACTGGGGTCAATATAATCGACTTAATCCGTTTGTCTGTCATTGTTTGTCCTCTCTGTGTTTAGCCCCTTGTGGGTAGTAAAGAAATAGGTATTTCGTCTGTCCTTACATTCTGAGTTCAAATTCCGCCGAGGTCGACTTTGCCTTTCATCCTTTCGGGGTCGATAAATAAAGTACCAGTTTCGCTCTGGGATCGATGTAATCGACTTAATCCCTTTGTTTGTCCTTGTTTGTCCCCTCTATGTTTAGCCCCTTGTGGGTAGTAAAGAAATATAAATCGGTGTTTATGTTTGACGCTACCACTGATACTCTCAGTTCTCTTACCTGTGGTGGTCATGGCTAAGGGTAAATTTAAGCTATTTTGCTTAAAGTCTTCCTTAGCCATGCCCAAGAAGAGGATCTCTCAAAATCTGACTATCACCACTAACAAGCGCAGTTTAGATATTGTAAGTAAATACAAAGTACACACAACGGCCACCATCACGTGTAGTCGAGGAATGAACTCGACTGGCAGCCATTGTAATTTCAAGTTCTCCCTTGTAATTTATCTGAAAAAACTGGAACACCCTGTATATCTATCTATCTATCTATCTATCTATCTATCTATCTATCTATCTATCTATCTATCTATCTATCTATCTATCTATCTATCTATCTATATATGGCTCAGTGGTTAGAGCGTCGAGCTTACGATCGTGAGGTTGTGAGCTCGAATCCCGGACCGGGCTGCGTGTTGTGTTCTTGAGCAAGGCACTTTATTTCATGTTGCTCCAGTTCACTCAGCTGTAGAAATGAGTTGCGACGTCACTGGTGCCAAGCTGTATCGACCTTTGTCTTTCCCTTGGATAACACTGGTGGCGTGGAGAGGGGAGGCTGGTATGCATGGGCGACTGCTGGTCTTCCATAAACAACCTTGCCCGGACTTGTGTCTAGGAGGGTAACTTTCTAGGTGCAATCCCATGGTCATTCATGACTGAAGGGGGTCTTTATATATATATATATATATATATATATATATATCCTTGTGTTGATTATATGAATGGAGTGGAAAAATATTGGGTTAAAGTTCACTGTAATCAGAATTTTCACAGTAAACAACTGTCAAATAAAATAGGAAGGATTGAAAAGTGAGAATACTAAACAATAACAATACACGAACTATATACTGCGTCAAATAGAACACAACACGCTTATATTAACTGTGACACCACGTGGGTTATCAGTCACTAAATCAGTTCGCAACAGTGTGTTAAATGCGACAGGAGTGAAGAATATAAATAGTTGAAAGGCATTCGCTAGCCTTTCCTAAAATTATGGCTGCGAGATAGACTTTATTAGAACATCATAAGAGAGCCACAGAAATCATGTGATATAAATATATTAATGTTTACAAGAAAATAATGAATCATTATTTGTGGTAAATACACACTTGTTTATATTTCCTTTCCCCAACTGTTACGCAGTATTTTAAAGATATGAAGGGAGTCAACACACGCAGACTAATCCATACAATTTATTTGGAAACTGGTGAGAAAGATCGTTGACCCAAGGAAGATCGTCAACTATATGTTGATACTTATCGAATGTAAACGAAGAAATAGCTGCAAGTTTCACCAACAAAAATTGAAAAATAATCTAGAAAGAAAAGGGAAATACAAAAGAACTGTCGAATATAGATTAATCACTTTCAGACGGAATTAAAAGTTGACAGTGAGGAATTCTATTGCCAGATGAATGTAGCCAAAAGAAAAATACTTAACAAGATTTCGTTTTCTTCAGAGAGAGATAAGTGGACAGTAGCCAAATGATAATGATAATAATAATAATAATAATAATAATAATAATAATAATAATAATAATAATAATAAAATAATAATAATAATAATAATAATAATAATAATAATAATAATAATAATAATAATAATAACAGAAATTACTTCTCAAGAGAATAGGGATTCATTTTGGATAAATATTGGAACGAGGGAAAGATATAGAATGGCTAAGAGAAATTAGAAAGAAGCATTGTTTTTTGATTGCATAAGAAGAATACAGTATTAATGGGAATATGTTTGAGAGAGTAACAGAAAAGGTTAGAAAGGGAAGGAACCAAGAAGTGATTGGTTGTTGGCTTACGGCACAAAATGAAACTGACTTTTTATCGGTGATTGCGTACCTACCTATACAAACTAGTCCTAAGTGGTGATACCAATATACCAAACTGACTGGCACTAGCTAATATACCAAACAAACATACCAATTCCAGTCTGGCTGGTTCTAGCAGAAACAATTCGCACAGTGAAAAACTAACAGTGAATTGCAACCCAGAATCTAATGTTCTAATAGCGACGTGAACTACGAACTTTCTAAATGATGGGAAAAAATGATGAAGGAAAGCGAATCAAGAATAAACCAAGGATCAGTATTGGGAACACTCCTGTTTAAAAGTTTTGTGAGCATAGGCGCAGGTGCGGCAGTGTGGTAAGAAGCTTGCTTCCCAACCACATGGTTCCGGGTTCAGTCCCACCGCGTGGCACCTGGGGCAAGTGTCTTCTACTATAGCTTCGGGCCGACCTAAGCCTTGCGAGTGGATTTGGTAGACAAAACAAAAAGAAACCCGTCGTATATATATGTGTGTGTGTGTGTGTGTGTGTGTGTGTGTGTGTTTGTGTGTTTGTGTTTGTCACCCACCATCACATGACAACCGGTGTTGGTGTATTTACATCCCCGTAACTTAGCGGTTCGACAAAAGATCGATTAGAATAAGTATTAGGCTTACTAAGAATAAGTCCTTAGGTCGATTTGTTCGACTAAAGGCAGTGCTCCAGCATGGCCGCAGTCAAATGACTGAAACAAGTAAAAGAATTTTGAAAAAGAATATATTAAAGACTTGTCACGAATGTATATAATTTGCAGATGATACCAAGATTTTCGTCATCACATGTAAAGAGAAAGACACTACGAAACGTCAAAAATATCTCTGAAAACTGGTAAACTGGAATAAAATATGGCTGTTACCTTACATCCGGAAAAATGAAAACAGTTTCATATAGGAAAATAGATAGAATGAAAAGTGACTTGAACTGTGCCCAACTGTAATTCTGAAGGTGAATGAAAACAATTTGATAATAATCGATAAAAAAGAAAACTTTGATATCTCTAGAGAAGTCGAGCACTCGTTCCTCAAAATTATGGATGAAATTCATAAAAAGCCAGAGCTGTTATGTTAGAAATATTGTTGGTATCCTTTTTGTGTCGGGAGACAATGGAGTTGCGCATAAAATAATCTAGTCCGGCTTTTACATTTCATGTCCTAATACATCTCCTGCTGTGGCTGTGTAGCCCTATCCAGGACAAATACTCCCTGTGGAGGGTGCCGCAAATGTAGCGAAGACTTTGCCTGGCTGGTTGTAATGTCATACTTTCTTGTTGACGTCTTTTCTTGTCTTTCCATCCCCCCCTCTCTCTCTCTCCCTGTCACTTCTTTTTGTTCACTCTTTTACGGTACGTCGCCAATCTCCACGATTGCTGGCAACTGCTTCCCAGTTGCTAATATTGATGTTGCAGGCATTCATGTCCCTTTTGCAAACATCCTTGTATCGTAAGAACGGTCTTCCCACAGACCTAGTTAGAAATATATAAAATGATAAATAGACATTGTGAAGAGTATTTACCTAACTCTATCCTCCTTTCTAATGATAACATAAATCGAGAAGACACGGCAAAGCTTATACTTGAGATCCCAAATATTAATGAGAGGAAGGAGGTATTTAGCTTAAGAACAGTAAAAATTTTGAATAAATTAACAGGAGTGATTAATAAGAGTGGTAACACCTGAAGATATTGAAATATTTTAATAAATCAGATAACCACTGACATTAATTAGAAATAAATACGTTAATTTTAAAGCAGTTTGGTACAGACTTTAATGAAAAACCATAATGGAAGTCATTTGGCAACTTGGTTTCATCATATGTCACTTTCCTGAATTTAAATACAGTAATTCATTGTCTTTGTGAGAATATATTTCAAAGAAACAGTCTGTTTATGTCAGCAATAAACCCTTTATCTTATCTTTCTTTTATCGTTTATTTATTATATGTTTCTGACATTGGACTGCGGTCATGCTGGGGCACCGCTTTCAAAGCCATTATGAATTTGAATTCAAATTGATCGCAGTACGTTTTTTAAAAGTCTGTTATATTTTCTATCAGTCTCTTTTACCTAACCGCTAAGTAACGGAGACGTAAACGAACCAACTCCGAGTGTCAAGGGGTGTGCACAAACACAGACACAAAGGCGCACACACATACACACATAGAAAGTGGCTTCCGCACAGTTTCTGTCTACGAAATTCACTCGCAAAATATTGTTAAGCTCGGAGCTATAGTAGGAAACATTTACCCAAGGTGCCGCACAATGGACCTGAACCCCAAACCACGTGGCTGCAAAGCAATCTTCTTAACTACACAGCCATGTCTGCTGTTGAAGACATCTGAAGGGTGTATAATTGTTTCTCGTTAACCTGCTATATAACATTCAGTGGACAATTTGAAGGAATATGCCAAAAAAATTACGAGCGATATAAAGAAGAACGTTTCCTTGGTTACGGCATTTGGAGTTTTGCCGAGATGAATGTTACTGTCTGATTGAAAAAGCAGGAAAAACAACCAACCAGTCAATCAATGACCAGACTATTTCTTCGATATTCGATGAGGAACGATACAAGAAAATAAGAAGATTCGGCGTATGACGAGGCTGGCTCTTGGAGCTAAAAGTACAATTTACTTTTGCCAGCTGAGTGGATTGCAGCAACGTGAAATAAAGTTTCTTGCTCAAGGACACAATGTGCTGCCAGGAATCGAACTCATAATCTTATGATCGCGAATACTCCTAACCACTAAGCCACACACCTTCACTCCCATGATATGACCATTATCATAAGCAATAAGCAGTTATCCAGAATTGTCATCAAGGTTCTACGGATCTCTGAAGCACGGCGTAGCCAGAGTGTTCCGTCGAGGGCAACCCTTCACTTTGCTGCACCTTGTCCCTTGCCCCCTACAGTGTTCCTTCCCCAGTATTCTTTCGATACAATGAAAAAACAATGTCATGGTGTGGAGGAGGGGGAGCACACACACTCGCGCGTGCACACGCACACACGCGTTAAGGGGCTTTCACATAATTCCTGTCTACCAAATTCACTCACAAAGCATTAGTCGGTCCGGGGCTACAGTTGAAGAGAGTTGCCCAAGGTGTTGCGCAATGAGATTGAACCCAAAGCCACGGGGTTGCGAAGCGAGCTTCTTAACCACACAGCCATGTCTGCTGTTGAAGAAATTTTGATGAGTGTACAAGTATTTCACATTAATCTGTGGTCAACTGACCCCATTGCTGTACCCCTAGCTACGCTACTGATGAATCATGAAATATGCCAAAACTCTTTGCAATGCAATTCGTTGAACAAATAGTCCAAAAATCGATACCTGATTTATAGTCGCGTAGAAGGTTCATTTACCAATGATATAAAATATTAGTAGCTGAATATTCCTGTCGAACCTCTGAAAAATATAAGCACAGCAGACAGCTATAAAGATCTGGGACAGAGAAAAGATTAGTAGAAATCAGTTATCTCGATAAAAAGAAAGAATTCATGGTGAAGTAATGAGAAATCTTCAGATATTACACCAAGTCTATAACTTCAAATTAATACTTGTGATTATGCAGTAATTGGTTATGTAAATAACGGCCTCCTCAGAACTAATCTTCAGATGCTGGGTTTCACAAAACCAGAAACGACACGGCTAATTAGATAAGTACAATTACAAGTCATTAACGGAAGTGTAAAATGTAGAACATTGCACGAGTTTAGCATGTAGTGTGTTTAGCATGTATAGTGTGTATAAATACACAGATATAGCCATACATATATGTGTATGTTTACATGTGTGTGTGTGTGTGTGTGTGTGTGTGTGTGTGTGTGTGCGTGTTGTGAGTGTGTATGTTTCTATGTATGTAATGTGTGTATCTCTACACATACTCAAGTTAAACGGACTCACGCATTCATGACATACATGCCGCAGATGTACATATACAGACGTACATATGTGTTTGTAGATACATAGACACACACACGCATACGAACACTTGTATATACATAATACATATATACATACATACTCACATACATACATGCATACATACTTGCGTAAATAACTACGCAGTTGATGTTACCCAATTTCCAATGAAGAAGTCTTGCTTCTGTGTTGGAGACTGGTTCCGTCTCTATCAGAGTGAGATTTGAAAAGGAAAACCAAGTGAACACACACACACACACACACACGCGCGCGCAGACACACACACTCACACACACACACACACACACACACGCACACACACACACACACACACACACACACACACAAACATATGCACGCACGCGCACACAGATATATGGTTCGTTCATAAGTTAAGATAACGTAACTAAGTAATTTACGAACAAACTCGTTTTCTTTTTTCTGTATCTACCCTGATCTTTCTTACTTTGATGGGCAGTGAATGGAAACCGAGACTATAATGCAGAAGCTCCCTTGGAGTTTTCTCCTCTGATGTTTAAGAATGCACATAAAGGTCTAAATACTGCTTATATGCCACCCAATTTAAATTTAAATCGCACTATACATATATAATGGATTCTCCCTTCGGCTTCGATGGACGTGGATCTAACTCCTAATACTAACGCTGTTAAACTATCCAAGGAAATCATTTGTTTTCATGGTGAAGACTTGTGTAAAACCAGCCACACATTTTGGAAATTGTAATTGCAGAAATTTCGTGCAAACGTTTGTCAAAAACTCATTGAACATAACTCGAGCTTTTCTATTAAAATTCTCGATCTCCTGAGTTTGTCTTCATCACAAACTACCCTTCCTGGGCACATACCAGACTAATTGCGCATCTGGACACCCAACTAGGGTTTCACACACACACACACACACACACACACATATATATATATATATAAATATATATATATATATTCATATGTATGTATGTATATATGTATGTATGTATGTATGTATGTATGTATGTATGTATGTGTGCAGATTTGTATGTTTTGCTTTATGTATGTACTCTCATGTATATAGTTGCATATCTAGACATGTTCATATATATTTAAATAATAAACTTCTGGAAAGTTTTACAGATTTTTACAGTTCCAGTGATGGATTGGATCTGTAGTCATCGAATTAGCATTCTCTTTTCTGGTTTTGAGAAGCCTAATTTCTCAAGAATGGTATTTAGGCAGTGTGTTACAGGTATAGTAACTGCAAATTTCTCAATAGTCCAGCGTAGGTATTCTCTTTTTCATCTTCAGCTTTATGTTAACATCTGCTGGGCAGCTAATGTCCACAACTGTACACAGTTTCTCTTCTCTATCGCAAATCATTATATCAGGTCTGTTGTGCTTACATGTTATTGAAGTCTTCACTGGGACATTCCACCAGTACTGCTTTTTATTATGAGTGGATATGGCTTCTACCATGTTGTGGGTTCTTATTTCTTCGTCCTCGGAATTATCCTTCCAATGGATTTCATTATAGAGTGTCCTCTTCGGTAGAAAATACCGTGATGACATTTTCGGACACTGCTTATGATGTGGGTAATATCTTCGGTGTTAACTCCACAAAGTCTGCATCGGTTGTCACATTTTATTGCTTTTCCTGCATCTCTATCTCTTTTGTGCATCAGGTACTTGGTCGATATTTCTTGTTCCTGGATTGCAAACGCATACCCTTCAAAGTGGGAGGTAGTAATCTGACTATTGATCCACGATAGATTGCTTTGATGATCAATGTTACTATCATCTCGGAGCTTTCTACTAACATATCCATGCACTGTCTTCTGCTCATTTAGGTTCATCCTTGTATGTATGTATGTATGTATGTATGTATGTATGTATGTATGCATGTATCTATGTATGTATGTATGTATGTATGTATGTATGTATGTATGTATGTATGTGTGTATGTATGTATATATGGTTGGCTGGTTAGTCCACATTACTCCGTAAGAAGCAAAGGCCGGTTCCCCGGTTTCTCTGATGCATATATTCCTCCATGGACGGGACGCCGGTCTGTCACATGGTTGCTCATTTTTTTCCAGCTGAATGCATTGGAATATCATGAAATGGAGTGTTTTGCTCAAGAACGAAACGCATCGCTCGGTCCAGGAATCGAAATCACAACCTTACAATCATGAGCCCAACATCCTGGCCACTAAGCCATGCGCCTCTTCATATATATATATATATATATATATATATATATATATAATCATTGTCATCATCATCGTTATCATCATCTCATCATCATCATCTCATCATAATCATCATCATCATCACTTAACGTCCTTTTGTTATGCTGGTATGAAGTGAACGGTTTGACAGGAACTGGCAAGTCAGAAACTGCACCATTGGCAAGTTCCTGTCAAACCGTCCAAACCATGCCAACATAGAAAACGGATAACGACGACGATGACAATGACGGTGAGGGTATGTATGTATGTATGTATGTATGTATACACACTATATTCATCTACGTCTTGGGATGTATACTCACACAAACTCAATCCTAAGGCGAAGGAACACTTGGGACGTGTTTTGCCATAAGATATCAGTCAAACCAAGACTTGTGAGTGAAACTGAGGAAACTGTATGGAAGCCTGTCGAATGAACAGCATTTGTAAGTCAAAGGACTTGCTTTCTCATCCAATCTCACACTAACATTTCCTGCAGCAAATTTGTGCGATGCAAAGCGATGGCATAGATAGCCAAGTCGGACCTCCGGGTAATATACATGAAAATATTTCATTACAACTAACACAAAAAATAATAAATGCGCCCTTTTAAAGCCTAGCCAGGCTCATGGGACCGGTTTCCCGGGATCTACGGCGTATGTGTTCCCCAGCTGGACGAGACGCCAGTCCATCGCAGCGTTACTCATTTTTGCCAGCTGAGTGGACTGGAGCAATGTGAAATGAAGTGTTTTGCTCTAGAACACAACGCGTCGCTCGATCCAGGAATCGAAACCACACTCTTACGATCATGATGCTGACACCCTAACCACTAAGCCACGCGCCTCCACACAACTAACACAAACCTAACTAAAAACTGTTTTCCCTGACGTCTGTTGGCACACATATTTCGAATGGTGCAAATCCTTTATAATAAAAACTGTATCTTCCATAATTTGGTGTTTATCTTTTTAAATAATGATACCGTTGCTTTTTCAATTATATGGTAAATAGTTTACAGTAAATGGGAAATTGCAAATAGTACCCACTTCCATTTTCTCTCTCTTTCTCTCTTAAATATATTTCTTTTTTGCCCACAAGGGGCTAAACACAGAGGGGACAAACAAAGACAGACAAACGGATTAAGTCGATTACATCGACCCCAGTGCGTAACTGGTACTTTATTTATCGATCCCGAAAGGATGAAAGGCAAAGTCGACCTCGGCGGAATTTGAACTCATAACGTAACGGCAGACGAAATACCGCTAAGCATTTCACCCGGCGCGCTAACGTCTCTGCCAGCTCGCCGCCTATCCTCTCTCTATTAAATAATAAATAGTTTACCGCTAGTTAATACTACAGCTGACAATCTTTCTAATCGGTGCTGCTATTTAAACCACTTATCGTATTTGACAGCTTAGAAGGAGCCTACATTAAAAGAAAAAGAATATCCCAGGAAATTATCTTGTTTCTTATGAACATAAGGCAAGGGCTTGGATCACTGTTAAGTAGTGGTTCAAGCACTATACAACCCCTTAAAATGAACCACAGACAACACTCTCCTTAGAATTATCGATAAGTATTTTTTAAGGTCATAATGATCTTATGTGCTTAAAGAAAATTAAGTAACAGGACTTGACCATGTACGTAAACAAACTGACAGTTGGCTTTTTACCGTAGTTTTACATCTTGCGCCAGTTTCTCTGCATTTTATTAGTTAGAAACCATTGCTCATTAAAATAAGATATCTTCATAAAACTTCAACTTATTGTGTATGTGTTTACAAATAATATAACTCTTGATAAAACGGACTTCCTTTATACATCGATTTAACCTGCAAATAGTACAGTGTTTGCTTCATTGAACGACACAAGCTATCTTATTGTTAGTTGAATTCATTCGAGTTCAAAGCTTTCAGATTATTATTTCCATCTACCCATTTTCTCTCTCTACTATTCTTAAGGAAGTCTTAGGGGTAGGATGGGGTAGAGTCCTTAGGCAGCTTTTCCGTAATGTCCTATCAGTTGCAACTACCATTATACTTTCCGGTTGAATTCTCAAGCGTGACCAACTGAGACGATGGACACCATTCAACCACTACGTTCTTGTCTACCCCCAGACCTCCTGCCGGTCGGCTTGGCTTGAAGAATCCTTCTTGTGATTCTTTTCTGCGACATTCTAATCACATGTCCATGCTATTGGAGCTGTGATTTCTCAATGCATACAAGTAGCAGCTCAAGCTGGAAAGACTCCCTGATCACCGACAGAAACGTTAGCACGCCGGGTGAAATGCTTAGTGGTATTTCGTCTGCTGTTACGTTCTGAGTTCAAATTCCGCCGAGTTCGACTTTGTCTTTTATCCTTTCGGGGTCGATAAATTAAGTACCAGTTACGCACTGTGGTCGATGTAATCGACTTAATCCGTTTGTCTGTCCTTGTTTGTCCCTTCTGTGTTTAGCCCCTTGTGGGTAATAAAGAAATAGGTATTTCATCTGCCGTTACATTCTGAGTTCAAATTCCGCCAAGGTCGACTTTGTCTTTCATCCTTTCGGGGTCGATTAAATAAGTACCAGTTACGCACTGGGGTCGATATAATCGACTTAATCCGTTTGTCTGTCCTTGTTTGTCCTCTCTGTGTTTAGCCCCTTGTTGGTAGTAAAGAAATAGGTATTTCGTCCGCCGCTACGTTCTGAGTTCAAATTCCACTGAGGTCGACTTTGTCTTTCATCCTTTCGGGGTCGATTAAATAAGTACCAGTTACGCACTGGGGTCGATATAATCGACTTAATCCGTTTGTCTGTCCTTGTTTGCCCCTTCAGTGCTTAGCCCCTTGTGGGTAGTAAAGAAATAAGTTACTCCAAAGATAGTTCGGAGGAACCCCATTCTGACTGCTTGTATTTGCGATTGTACTCCAGAGAATAGGCACGAAAATCGAATTGAAGATGGTAAGTTAGGATTTTTTCACCAACCTCTGTCCTCTGGGGATCTAATGCTAAAGCTGGCAGATCACTGGGTCAACACCTGTAATTTCAGCATTCGAATCCAGCCACCTGCCTCCAATCACTCGAGACATCTAACTCTTTAGAATTCAGATTTATTTTCACAAATGTAATGCTTCCTTATTCACATTAAAAAAAATCAACCATATATTATCTAGTAGCTTTGAGATTTCAAAGATGTGACTGTTTGTTTATAGAATGGCATTGCAGAGTAGGTGTGAGAGGCCAGATCTAGCCAGTCTGAACATAAACCAGGTAGATATTTAGGTTGGATATGGTCACTTTAAATAAGGAGTTAAACTTCTCCGCTTGTCTCAGTGATGTTCCACTAACATAGAAGGTGTACTGAGAAGACTTTTTGCGAGGATTAATATCTTAGTTTTCGCAACACAGTCACAGTAATAACACTACGTAGAATTTGAACTGAATGTTTCAATTTCCGAGTGTGTAAAGAATGTAGGACAGCGGCAGTAAAAGCGATGATTTCCAGAAAAAGAATAAAACGAAAAATTTTACAATAATTTTCTTCGAGAATTTTCATCAGAAGCCAGCCCCATTCAATAATTATACATTTGGCTAAATCGATTGAATATTTACTTTTGTTTGTTACACTTCCAGTGTTCCATATGCTATCGGCAAAAACGAATTGCTTAGTAGATTGCAAACAAAAGAGGAAAAACTAAATGAAATAAAGGTATTTTTGTAATATAATAAGCGAAGCATTTAGTAATATAATATATCATTAACTAATAACTTATTTATATGGTGTTAAATCAGATTTAAATAATTTTGTATTTTATATTTTATATCTAATTAGAGTGCTTTACATAGTTATTTTACCTATAAATTAGATTACAGATGAAATCTGTAATTAGAGTAATTTTGAGACGAAATTTCGTTGAGTTTGAAACGCTATTTTAATACATCAATCAATTAAAATTGTTATGGATGTTTTATGAGTTTGGTATATATTCACAGCTATTTTAGAATTTAACTGAGACATATACGGGTTATTCGGGTTAAATTTGACGATTTATTATGCCTCCTTTCCTTTTTCCTTCCTCCCACTTTTTTTTTTCAGTAACAGCTTAATGTATTGGTAAAGAATCAACGGCATTGGAGAGCATAAAGATTAAGGTTGTAGTTGAGTAGCTGATGCTGAGGAATGGAAAACCATCTGAATATTGGAAAAGGGTTACCTGTATAATGAAGATTCACATCGTGTATCAACATGCCAACATTAAGACTGCTGTTCAACGTTCTGTGAACACTGTAAAGGCAGTAAGAGGTGACATGGACAGCTGCAACGAATGGTGTGAAGCCTGGCCAGCAGAAAGGAACACAGAAGGGTTCCGACTGCGTCCGTGCACTGGAATTTATCCCCGATTCTTTGAACAGTCCCTAAAGTTAAATTCAGACGAATTTTATAATAATAATAATAATAATAATAATAATAATAATAATAATAATAATAATAATAATAATAATAATCCTTTGTACTATAGGCACAAGGCCTGAAATTTGGGAGGAGCGGACTAGTCAGTTACATCGACCCCAGTGTTTCACTGGAACTTAATTTATCGACCCCGAAAGGATAAAAGGCAAAGTCAACCTCGGCGGGAATTTGCACGCAGAACGTAAATACGGACGAAATAAATATCACCAAGACTTTCACCTGACGTACTTACGATTCTGCCAGCTCGTCACCTTGATAATAATAATAATAATAATAATAATAATAATAATAATAATAATAATAATAATTAATAATAATAATAATAATAATAATAATAATAATATAATAATAATAATTACGATAATCTCGTCATCATCATCATCATTATTCACGTCTTCGTTAATTAATTATTTCATTTAATTATTTGTATGAAAGACTTTCGTCACGCTCTTCTGACCTATTCACTGATTTTAGTGCGTTTCATTAGTTTTTCAGTTCTTTTAAGTCATATTGACATTTTCTCTATCCCTCCCTCTCTCTCTCTCTCTCTCCCTCGCTCTCTTCTCTTTCTCTCTCCCTCCCGTTTTCTCCATCTATCTCTCCTCTCTCCCTCCCTCTCTCCTACCCTCCCTCCCTCTATCTCTCCTCACACTCACCCTCCCTCACCTCCTTTCTCTCGCTTTCTCTCCTCTCCCCTCGCTCTTTCCTCTCTCTCCCTCCCACTTCCTCTCTCTCCCTCCCACTTCCTCTCTCTCCCTCCCACTTCCTCTCCCTCCCTCCCACTTCCTCTCTCTCCCTCCCACTTCCTCTCTCTCCCTCCCACTTCCTCTCTCTCCCTCCCACTTCCTCTCTCTCTCTCTCACCCTTCCCTCTATCTCTCCTCTCACCGTTCCTCCCTCCATCACTCACCTCTCTCTCTCTCCTTACTCTCCCCCACACTCTCACCCTTTCTCTTCATCTCTCACTCCCTCCTGATTCCTCTATCTATATATCTCCCTCCCTCTATCTCTCTCCTTCCCGCGCTCCCTCTATCTCTGCCCCGCCCCTCGCCTCCTCTATATCGATCTATATCTATCTATCTATCTATCTATTTATTTATTGCTGTGTTTATATCTTTACATGCATGGAAAGCTCATTCAGTATCACAGAGATTACGAAACACTCAAACACACGCATATCCGTACATATGTATATGTCCATACATATATACATGCATACATGCACACATACATACATAGAGGGATATATATACACATACATACATACATGGATATATATATATATATACACACATATATACATGTATATATATATACACATACATACATGTATATATATATACACACATACATACATGTATATATATACACATACATACATACATACACACGTACGTACATACAGGGATATATATACACACACGCATATATATATACGCAATTTAACACACACACACTCTCACACACATACTCGCACGCACACACACACGCACACAAGCACATATTCGCACGCGCACACACACACACACACACGCCACATATCTGGAGGCTAGCCCTGCAGCAAAATCGCTAACCTGTCCC
>NC_042999.1:14272173-14302173 GCF_006345805.1 Octopus sinensis | reverse complement strand
AACATATATACACATACTCACACGAATATATGTATTTACATATATGTATATATGTATATACACATATATATGTATATACATATATATACACATATATATATATATATTATATATATATATATATATATTATATATATATATATATACACATATATATATATATATATATATATATATGTGTGTGTGTATATATATATATATATATAGATTACGAAGAGGTGAGTTTATATACGTACATGTGTATAGTTACGTATCGGCTTCATTTATATCAGTTTCTCATTCACTGAAAATAATCAGATATATAAACAAATAAAGAAAACATGTAGAGTGAATAACAAACACTATTCAAACTATTTGTCGCTGTTGCTTCAGTTCGTGTCTGGATAGATACATAATCAAAGCCGTCTAGCTATGACTATACGCGCGCACGCACACACACACACACACAAACACACACACACGCACGCACGCACACACACACACACACACACACACACACACACACACACACACACACACACACACACACACATATATATATATGTATGTATATATATATATATATGTTATATTCTTTTATTCTTTTAAACGTTTCAGTCATTTGACTGCGGCCATGCTGGAGTGCTTCCTTTAATCGAGCAAATCGACACCAGGATTTATTCTTTGTAAGCCTAGTACTTATTCTATCGGGCCTTTTGCCGAACCGCTAAGTTACGGGGGCGTAAACATGTCAACATCGGTTGTCAAGGACAAACATAGACACACAAACGCACACACACACACATACATACATATACGACAGGCTTCTTTCAGTTTCCGTCTACTACATTCACTCACAAGGCATTGTTCGGCTCGAGGCTATAGTAGAAGACACCTGCCCAAGGTGCCACGCAGTGGGACTGAACCCAGAACCATGTGGTTGGTAAGCAAGCTACTTACCACACATCCACTCCTGCGCCTATATATATATATATATATACGTATATAATCCCAAATGTTATTTAACTTGCTTTGCGGGAACAACTGCTTTATCGAAAGCGTATCTAGTCGTGCGGCGAAAATCCCTGGAGAAGGACACCATGTTCGGAATGGTCAGTGGCAAGAGAGGAAGAGGCCGATCAAGAACCCACTGGCTTGACACCATCAAGAGGGATTCCGGAATGGGCATAGCCAATCTGAAAGAAGCGGCCCAGGATAGAACTGACTGGAGGACACTGATCCAACGAGTAACCGAAAGTCGACTTCGACTGAGCGGATAGATAGATAGATAGATAGATAGATCTTGTCGTGAATTGCTCGAAATACGGATTAGATAAACAGCCGACAACTGATGAAGGGTCGTTCTTTGTGCTGTTTGTCTTGTTTTCCATTTGTTTCTTTCGTTGTTTGCAAAATAGTTCATATTCCATGTCCTCGTATTTCATATTTTTTGTTGTTTACGTTTTGTGATGTCCTTTGCCCACATATGCATATGTATAAACATATACAAGTAAGTATGTACGTAAACGTATGTATAAATGCATATATATATATATATATATATATATATATATATATATATTATATATATATATATATATGTATGTATGTATATATAAATATATATATAAAAATAATCAGTTCCGTCTGTCTGTCTAAACTCGAGTATTGTTCATCCAATCGCGCTGAAATTTTAAACATGGATATATGACAGAGCGGGGCGTTCTGTAATCTAAATAAAAAAAATCAAAATAGTTAGTTTCAAGGTGAGAATCGCTATTTTTGTAATCTTTCCATCTTGTTTGTTTCGCCATTAAAATCAACCAATTGCTCACACAGCCGGCACATACCATTTCGCTAGCAACAAGGAGAGTACAGGATGACAACCAGCTAAAACCGTCACTATGGTGTCTCTCTTATGACGTCCAGTTCCACTTGAAGTTGTATATATATTGTGTTAAGATTCGTTATCAATCAGTTATCCTTATTGAGAAGAATCAGTCAAAAGTAAACACCACACAGAATCACCAAACATCTCCACTACTTAACACCGTCCAAGTTAACCCTCTTCACCTTTACAGCTGACATGAAAAGCTACGCAAAAAAGAGAAAAAAATTGATTGCTATTAAAACGCGTAAAATTTTGGGGTTAATAATCTTGATCCTTAGTCACAGTTTCTCATTCAAACTACATAATAGGCAGAATTGTCGGATTAAGACAATAGGGTGTTTTGAGGGAGATTTGGCTGCTATTTCTTCCAGGTTTAGATACCATGTAGATGTCTTTCTCATTGGCTTGTTCATACATATATACATAAAATTGAAATAAAATACTTAAAGTAACAGTCGTCAAGTACAAAAGCCAAGGTCCACGCAGTGTCATGGACCCCAAAAATTTCCAGCTTCTTGCCTATTGTGAGCCCAGAGCAATTTATTATATCTTACACTATTTCAGAATTATGTCTGTATTGTAATGTGAAATAATACTTTCAGTTTGAAAGATGTCTGTCATATATATATATATATATATATATATATACAGGAGTAATTTAGAGTCATTTAGCTCCCCAAGACAGCCCAGACCTGACTTAGCAGGAAGTCATTCCAGCCTACAGTTAGAAGATGCAGAAACACATATCCAGTGTCTGTTCTCTTTCCAAGACGAAGGAGATGTAATTCAGCTTTAGCATCTAAACTGGTTATATCAAGCGCAAACATTCTACCTGTTTTATGTTCAAACTGGCCAGATCTGGCCTCTCCCACCTATACTACAATGTCATTCTAAAATAAATAATCTCAACATTGAAATTTCAAAGCTAGATGATAATGCATGATTAATTAAAAACAAAATGAATAAATAAGTATTACATTTTACAGTTAATCTCAACGCCAAAGGGTTACAGTAAACACGGTCTTTGTTTTGTTATAGCCAGCCAATCGAGAGACTTATTCTATGGAGAATTTTTCATTACCTTTCATCGCAAATTTAAATAATTCGTTCTTCTAAAGAGCGACTATCATGGAACCTTTTGTGAGTTATTTATGAGCTTGCAGTTCTGGGCTCAATTTCTATGATGGTGAAGGACGGAAACTTCCCCCCTTAAAGCTAAAGAAATTGACAAAACCATAGAAGCAGGAGATGATAAAGGTTTGTAATCGGACTGGTTTGACAAGGGTGAGTCGATATAGCTACATGGTTTTCTTCAAGGGTTAATGCCCAATCTCAACTACACTTGATAAATGGTTGCAGTTAAAGAGAAAAAGACTGATTAGGGAGTTGGAGTTCCGAGAATATTGCTGTCTTTGGAATGATTGCATAAAACTGCTAGTTTTGAACTTTTGTCGGAGTTTGACAACTGGCGTTGATAGGAAATTTGTAAGTCTAAGATGAGAAAAAGAGAGGAATTTCATCAGATTTTTATTATATTTTTTTATATATTTTGATTTCATGTTTTTCGTATCTAGTCCCATCTTTTTGAAGGACGACAATACATCTCTGCGAAATGGAATCCATTATTTGATTTTCCGATAATAATTGAAATAAGATAAGAAAAGAAGATGAAATACTTCAAGATAAGAAAATATTTATTTTTCCTGAATCGATTTCTTCCTTTGGCGCAAGGCCAATTTGTCTAAGGGCGGGACGGAAGAAGGCTGTCTGCGTGTGTGGAAGTGGTAGAGGTGGTAGAGGTAGGGATGTTGGGAGATAGTCTTCCGCATCGACACGCTATCAGTATATTACCGGTAGTTTATTTTTTATCGATCTGGAAGAGGAAGGAAAAAGCTAAGATGACTCCGACGAAATTTAAGATTGGAACTGAGACAGAGAGAAAGATTGAGAGAAGGACTGGGAGAAAAAGAGAGGGAGAGAGGGAGAGAGAGAGAAGGAGACAGAGAAAGAGATACAGAGAGAGAGACAGAGAGAGAGGAAGGGTGACAGAGAAAGAGAATGAGAGAGTAAGTGAGAGAGAGAGGGAGAAAAAGAGAAATGTGTATATATATATATATATATATATATATGTATGTATGTATGTATGTATGTATGTATATATAATATATATATATATACGGAGAGAAAGAGAGAGAGAGAGAGAGAAAGAGAAATGTATATATATATATATATATATATACACACACACATAGAGGAAGATGTATATACACAAAGAGATAAAGAGAGATACACAGAAAGAGATACAGATAGGGAGAGAGAGAGAGAGAGAGAGAGAGAGAGAGAGAGAGAGAGAGGAGGGAAACTAAATACTATAATAATGCATCTTATTCGCTGTTCTATTGCCTCAGATGTCTTCATGGCGTGTGTATTTTCCAAAAGTAAAAATATAAATCACAAATTGATCACGAAACACATAAATCAAACAAAAGATTACTATCAGAAAGCAAGAGTGCTATCGCAAAAAGACCAAAGTAAAACCATTTCCACACTAAATCCGGATCGTGATTCATATATATTGTAAATGTAAATGTAAATATTTGTTGTAAAATTTCAAGAGGCTTTTCTCTTTTCTTATAGACAGGTATACCTAACTCTCGTTTCATTGCCTTGAAGCAGACGAGCAGTAAATTTCCCACTGGATATAACTCCGTCCTATCACAGTTAATATTTCCAGACAGGGTCTGTTATCTTCTTCCTTTTAGTGAATTGAGGCATTCGAATAAACCGTTCTGCACACAGACAGCTTCAGTATACCCGTAGTGAATCGTATCCTTTTATGACTACGTAACTCTGATTCACTAGTTAAATCAACATATATTTGGGATGTCTAGTCTTTAAATAGGATCATCATCATTATTATTGTTATTCGAGCCGGCAGAATCGTTAGCGCGTCGGACGAAATGTTTTGCGGCATTTCGCCCGTCGCTACGCTCTGTGTTCAAAATCCGCCGGGGTCGACTTCGCCTTTCATTCCTTCAGGGATCGATTAAATAAACATCAGTTACGCACTGGAGTCGATGTAATCGACTTAACCCTCTCCTTCAAGCTGTCCTTGTGACAAAAATGTGAAATCATCATCATCATTATTATTATTATTATTATTATTATTATTATTATTATTATTATTATTATTATTATTATAATAATTGTTATTATTATTCAGTAGTTTTATTTTTATAGCGTGCTTTCACTTCACTACCGAGCGCAGCTCTGTGTGCCTTGGGTATGTGCTGTGATTTGTTGTGATGCTCTGATGGTTACTGTATTGAAAGTGTTTTGCGTAGGATGTGTGCAGTGCCTAGTAGTGCAATTTTTTGTATGTTATATGTGTTTGTAAGTCCTGGTGTTTTTGTTATGTATTTTTTTTCATGCCTAATGCGCCTACTATGATAGGAATTGTTTCTGTTTTTAGATTCCGCATTCTAGTTACCTCTATTTCCAGGTCTTTGTGTTTTGAATTTCTCCATTTCTTTTAGGGACACGTTGTAATCTGCTGGTATTGATACATCAATTAGAAAACATTTTTTTCTTCATGATCTCTGACAACTATATCTGGCCTGTTGGCCTTAATTTCTCTGTCTGTGTGTATTGGCATATCCCAGAGTATGGTTGCTTTCTCGTTTTCTGTGACCTTTTCTGGTGTGTGTCTATACCATATTTTTCTGTTGTTATTCCATAATGTTGGCATAGCTTCCAGTGTATATAGGTCCCAACTCTGTTGTGCCTGTGAATATATTCCCTCTTAGCCAGGACTGGGCAGCCAGAGATAATATGATTTATTGTTTCTTGTCCATCTCCACATATTCTGCAGTTACTTGTTATATTTCTTTTCATTACATGTTTTTGGTAATTTCTGGTGGGAAGGCTTTGGTCTTGTGCTGCAATTAAAAATCCTTCTGTCTCTGCTTTGAGTCCTGAGCTTCTCAACCATTGCTGGGATTTTTCTTTGTCTATTTCTTTTGCATTTAGTTTAGTCCAGTATTTGCCATGAAGGGGTTTTCTTGCTATCGTTTTATCATTTTATCATAAAATATCTATTACAATCGAATCGCGCTATTCGTCTTGACTATCATTATTATTATTATTGTTGTTGTTGTTATTGTAATTCTTGTTATTATTATTATTATATTATTATTATTATTATTATTATTATTATTATTATTATTATTATTATCAATATTATTAATATTATTAAATAATAATAATAATAATAATAATAATAATAATAATAATAACAACAACAACAATTACAACAACAACAACAATAATAAAAATATTAGTCAAGACAAAGCGCACGATTCCACTGTAATAGATATTTTATTGGTTGAACGATATTTCGACAGTAAATCTGTCTTTGTCGAGTTCAAAATAAGAAGTGATAAAAATTCAAAATTATAGAAATTTAAAGTTTAAGTATGAACGACAGAAACCATCGTCCACGCGTTGATAGAATGACATCATCAATCTTTAAGTTTCAATTTTATAACAGGCGAAAAGAAAAAGGGACAGAAAAAAGAAGACAGAAAAAAAGAGGAAAGAAAAAAGAGAACAAGAAGAATATTTAATGAAACAGTTTTGTATAAATTTTATTCATTCCTCCAGGACATGACGTCAATAACCCGCAAACATATTTCTCCACAGGCATTCTGAGAAGTGAAAGTAGGTTCAGAATATTTTCTGAGAATATGCACTTTCAAGTCTTTCTCAAAATTGTAGCCTGTTATAAAATTGAAACTTAAAGACTGATGATGTCAACCAGTAAAATATCTATTGCAAATGGGTCGCGCCCTTCGCCTTGACTGTTTACGTCAATCTTTTTAAAAATATAATAATAATAATAATAATAATAATATAATAATAATAATAATAATAATAATAATAATGATAATAATAATAATAATAATAATAATGATGATGATGATGATGATGATGATGATGATAATAATAATAATAATAATAATAATAGAAAATTGCACTACCAGGCACTGCACACATCCTACGCAGAACACTTTCCATACAATAACCATCAGAGCATCACAACAAATCACAGCACATACCCAAGGCACACAGAGCTGCGCTCGGTAGTGAAGTGAAAGCATGCTATAAAAATAAAACTACTAAATGATAATAATAATAATAATAATAATAATAATAATAATAATAATAATAATAATAATAATAAATAAGGTGAGCTGGCAGAATCGTAAGCGCGCTGGACTAAATGCTTCGCGGTATTTCGCCCGGCGCTACGTTTTGAGTTCCAATTCCGCAGTGGTCGACTCTGCCTTTCATCCTTTCGGGGTCGATAAAATAAGTGCTAGTTGATGTAATGGACTCATTCTCGATAAAATAAGTGCTAGTTGATGTAATGGACTCATTCCCTTCCCCCAAAATTGCTGTCCTTGTGGCAAATTTCGAAACCATTGTTATTATTATTATTATTATTATCATTATTATTATTATTATTATTATTATTATTATTATTATTATTATTATTATTATTATTATTGAGTGAGAGAGAGCAGTGCATGCCAGAAAAGTTACACTGGGGTAAAATATACGAAGCCCAATATATTCATCATGACTACCCGTCTGATAAGGGTACACCAGGCACATACATCACATATGTGCGTGACATGGTGGTCTCGTACCAAGATAAACAGCGCTTGATCTTCATGGCGAGTAGCCCATCCCTCTCAAAAGGTCCCTGAATAAGCATTGCTTAAAATTGTTGAACGAAATATCCATGATTCCAAATGGGAATTATCTAAATCCCAAAGAATTCCTCTCAACACATGGCTGTGATGCTTCCTCACTATTTCTGCTCGTGATCAGAGATGAACATATCGCCGGCCAATAAGGGACATGCTCAACTGGTTAAGGTCAAACAACTGATAAGCAAATATGTACTATTGAGATGAATATTTGCTGTAGCGCATCTTTTATACCAAGACAAAACAATGATCAGTTAAGATCAGAAGCTATGAGAACCACCGGCTGGTAGCAATAATAATAATAATAATAATAATAATAATAATAATAATTCAGACAAATACATAACAAAAACACCAGGACTTACAAACACATATAACATACAGAAAATTGCACTACTAGGCACTGCACACATCCTACGCAGAACACTTTCCATACAATAACCATCAGAGCATCACAACAAATCACAGCACATACCCAAGGCACACAGAGCTGCGCTCGGTAGTGAAGTGAAAGCACGCTATAAAAATAAAACTACTGAATAATAATAATAATAATAATAATAATAATAATAATAATAATTATTATTATTATTATTATTATTATTATTATTATTATTATTATTATTATTATTAAGACGAGGTGGCAGAATCGTTAGCACGCCGGGCAAAATGCTTAGCGGCATATAGTCCGTCTTCACGTTCTAATTTCAAATTCCGCCGAGGTCGACTTTGCCTTTCCTTCTTTCGGTGTCGATAAATTAAGTACACGGTTGAACACTGGTGTCGATGCCATCGACTTATTCCTCCACCCACTCCGTAATTGCTAGCTTTGTGTCAAATTTGTAACCAATATTATTTAATGTTCTATGTAGTACAGATCAAATGATTTATGTGCAAGGGGTCTTTCAATGGCGATCAACCCAACGGCAGCTGCTTTTTTGTGCTGCTTGTAATTATGTTGAATCTGAAGTAAGAGGGCGTTGAAATATTGTTATTAAAAGGAAGTTGGTGACACTTAAAACAATTTGTGAAGCACTGACTTCATTTGGATACTTCGTTTGAAACATGCTGTTGAACTTATCTGTAGAGAGTCTGGGATTTCGTATTCTGTTTGCTCAGCTAGCTACGAGAATGTGATTAGCCATGTCGATATAGTACCTGACAATCAACCATGATGTTAACGTTTCGTGTTCTCTCATTGATTGCTACTTTAAAAGCAAATGGCTTAAACAATCACATTTAAAAGGCCTAAGATTGTTTTAAATTTTGGCACAAGGCCAGCAACTTAGGAGAAGGGTAAGTCGATTATATCGACTCCAGTGTTCAACTGGTACTTACTTTAGTGACCCCGGAAGGATGAAAGGCAAAGTCGACCTCGGCGGAAATTGAACTCAAAACGTAAAGATAAGCGAAATACCTATTTCATTACTACCTACAAGGGGCTAAACACAGAAGAGACAAACAAGGACAGACAAACGGATTAAGTCGATTATATCAACCCCAGTGCGTAACTGGTACTTATTTAATCGATCCCGAAAGGATGAAAGGCAAAGTCGACTTCGGCGGAATTTGAACTCAGAACGTAGCGGCAGACGAAATACCGCTTAGCATTTCGCCCGGCGTGGTAACGTTTCTGCCAGTTTGCCGCCTGAAAAGGGTCTTTAAATTAAAAGGAATATTATGAACGATGTTGGTTAAGAAACTCGCTTCGTATCCACATGGTTTCTGGTTCAATCCTAATCTATGGCGTGCGTTACATTGAGCATTTGTCTCAATGAATTTGGTAGACGGAAACAGAGTAGAAGCATGTCGTATGTGTGTGTGTGTGTGTGTGTGTGTGTGTGTGTGTGTGTGTGTGTGTGTTTGTGTGTGTGTGTGTGCTTGTGCGTGTGTGTGTGTTCTTGTGAAGGCGCATGGCCCAGTGGTTAGAGCGTCGTGCTCACAATCATGAGATAGTGAGTTCGATTCCCAGACCGGGTTGTGTGTTGTGTTCTTGAGCATGACACTTTATTTCATGTTGCTCCAGATCACTCGGCTGTAGAAATGAGTTGCGACGTCACAGGTGCCAAGCTGTATCAACCATTGCCTTTCTCTTGGATAAGATCTGTGGCGTGGAGAAAGGAGGCTCGGCGATTGCTGGTCTTCGATAAGCAACCTTGCACTGACTTGTGTCTCGGAGGTGGGGTACCTTCTAGGGGCAATCCCATAATCAGTCATGACTGAAATTAGTCTTTTCCCTTTACCCTGCGTGCGTGTTTCTATGTGTCTTTGTGGTTGTGTTTGTCCTGCATCGCACCGCTTGGCAATGTGTGTTGGTTTGCTTACGTCCCCATAAGCTAGCGGTTCGGCAAAAGGCGCCGGTAGAATAAATGTAAAACTTAAAATATTTACTGGAAACGATTTGCTTGACTAATCTTTCAAGGTGGTATTATTCCAGCATGGCTCAGTCCACTGACCGTAGCAAGTACAAATAAGAAATGATATAACGACTGAAAAAAGACTGGTGTTGGTTAAGCCCCTTCCAAACAATTGAGCAGCGTTCGGCGATATGTTAGCGTCATCCATTCCGTTAACATTCGGAGCGTATGCACGGCAGAAGTTACGATCGGAACAGGTAGCTAGTCGACGGTGACGGATGTTATCTCATCATTCATGCGTCATACAGGAATACTTGCAGGACAGTTAAAGAGAGGAGCAGAGTGGGAGGAATTTCAATTGTGTTTCGTGATCTGCTACCACAACAGCTCCTTTATAGGATCCAGTTAGCTCAAGACATCATCAGGAGGAACCACGTCCGGTTTCGGCCCCTACTCCCCTAGTCCTCTACCGTTTCGACGTGCCCTCCCCCCTTTCGGAGGTGTCTTCAGCTCTGGTGTTGGGTGCATGTCTTCTTTCTTCTTTCTTCCGTTCCCTGGCCTCTTCGATGTAGCGTCGAGTGTCAGCGGACGACTGACTGTTTTGTCAAAATTTTTCCCTTTAAATACCTGCCGCTAGGCTCCAGCAGGCAGCCCCAGCAAGTTGTCACGTGACACTGTCTCAGCTTTAACTGACCAATGAAGGCGCGTAGTCTTAGCCCACGCACAGCAAATTCAACCATAATCTGGTGACTTCGCTCTCCGACGGCCAAGAACACCTCGCTGTTTTGCTCACCAACTTTGTCTAAAAACAAGCTTTCAACATAAGCTCACCGAACACTGCCCAGTTATGTGAACTGGGCTTTGGTAAGTATAAAAACGATATTCCTTAGAATTGCAGTTTGAAAATCAAGGTACGTCTTTCACGATACAGTGTCTACCTTTTCGCAAAACACGACGTATATCAAGCGAGAATTGATTGTTGAGGACCTAGTGGCCTAATATTTTTGCCGCAGAAGCGTACAGATTGAGATCTGTGTTTGTTTTAGCATCATAATCTACCGCTAAGTAATCGAGTTTGTTCAATTTATTTGTAATTTTCGCTCTAAGCTGCATTTAAGTTAAGCTGCAACACCAACATATTATTAAGTTGTCGGAATTTTCATTTCTATACACACACACACACACATATATATATATATAAACACTCCACCCCACATAAACATTCACACACTCATAGTCACATGTGTTTTTCTTTTCTATATTTTCTTAAGGAAATAAAATATAATACTGCTTAAATTATTTTACTTCTTTTTTTCTTATATTTACGTGTATGTGTACATACGTGCATAGATACATGCAAGTATAAATGTATGTATGTGTGCCCCTGTGTGTGTGTGTGGGGGGGGGTGTGCGTGTGTGTGTGTGTGTGTGTGTGTGTGTATGCATATATGTATGCTCTTGTTATCAATATCATCCGCGATCGTAAAAGTAAAATTCCACGTGGTGTAAGATATGTTTTATAATCCGGACTGAATAGCGCTAAGTTAGTAAGTAAAAGGTGTTTCTTTTATTTATAGCAGAAGAAATTAATCCGTTGCAGAGATTTACACTGAAGAAATCGGCGTCGTTTTTGAAAAAAAGAAAATACGTTTAAAAAATGCATTTCTAAACGAACCTCTACACCAGCACGTCTGATGTTGACAGTACCATGCATGCATGTTTGTGTGTGTGTGTGTGTGTGTGCAAATATGAGGTGTATGGTTTTGATAGTTCACTTCACAACCACGAAGTTCCGGGTTCAATTTCACTGAGCGGTATCTTGCGCAAGTACATTCAGCTATATATTTTCGGAGTGGCCCATTTCTGGCAGGAAGAATATGGTAGACAGAAACTGTACAGAAGTCCCCATAAGGTAAATCCTCTATACCTATTACTCCATAACACGTGTGTTTGAAAAGCTGTTAAACAACGAAAGCGCTTTATACAAAGCAAATATTTCCTTCCAAAAGATTCGTGACTTTTTTTTAAAGATTTTTTATAGAATTGATAATGTTTGATTAAAGAAAATCTTGGCTGCAACTCGATTTCGAACAATGCCATCGCTTGATTGTTCTCTTAGACACGAGCAGTGCAGATATGGTTTCTCAGTCCTCCTAGGGCCCTACACACTTTTGCACGGATATGACGATTGCAGCAGGTGTTCAGAGAGTTCACCACCCATTCTGATACATGCCTTCATGCAAAATATTGAGTATTTTGCCTTTCTCGGCTACGACCAGCCATAGTACGCAGCACTTGAGAGGTGGTATATTAAAATTCAAGCGATGCCTATGCCCGAAGCCTTTTAAAGTGATGAAAGGCCTTGCAGAGGGCCAATGCCACTTACTAAACAACGCATGTATTTATCCATAGGAAGAAATAGCCTATATTATTGGATGCAAATGAAGCCGCAGGTGTTATATCAGAGATTTCTTTTCCTTAGAGAGACGTCTAAGCAAAGACTAGGGTATCTCGCTCTCAGCTGTTGGAGGCCGCTGACTCTACTGAATTCGTCCAACCTTTGACAGATTTTGCTTTTCATCCTACAGAGTGCCTAATGAAATCCACCCTCCTTACCAAGTAGGCTTGGTAATGTTTCCAGTTTAGTCGCCGACGGCCTGACCATGCGACATGTTGTACTGGGTTACATGTTACTAGTAGCACTAAGAGTGATCTCACACACACACATTCATACATACATACATACATACATACATACATACATACATACACACACACACATACATACACACACATACATACATACATGCATACATACATACATACATACATACATACATACATACATACACACACACACACACATACATACATACATATTGAAACACACAAATGCACACAGACGCAATTACTTATGTATGCATCTATCTATCTATTTATCCGTCTATCAATCTATCCATTTTCGTGTTTCTATTAATCTTGTGTCTCTTTTTGTCCAGTAACTTAACGGTTCGACAAATAGAAATGGTAGACATACGTAAGTGCAGTGGCCGATATGATTGTCTAAATCCTTAAAATCCGTGCCTCATCTTGATCGCAGCCTGAAGACAGATATCAAAGTGAGAAAGAGAAAAGAAAAGAAGCAATCGGAGGAAAGAAGCAGGCGCGCTCGCGTGTGTTTTGAACGTATGAATAAATTTTCTCAACACGGTAGATAACAAAGTATTCATTGCAGATAACCTCAGACAACTGTCTCTCTTTTCTCTCGCGGACGATGGCGGCACAGAGAGTAATACAGTACTTATTTATTCATTAATTCATTTAATAGCTTTTATTCTAGCTTCGCTACGAGTGATATTAATCTTTCATTGAAAGATAGTGACAACGAAAAGGAACCTCATTATTTGCTTGACCTGTCTTTAATCAAAACCACTATAGAATATATGTCAAGCGTTATTTCTATTCGCCATCAAAATGATCTAACCGGCGAAGGCTTCAACTAAACAGTATACTGAAATTAGCAAGAAATATAATATTTCTCATTCTGAGACTGGATCGTTGGAGAAAAACGCCCTGGATGTATTATAATGAATAGGCTGTTTGTAATTATATTCAGTTGGCAGCAGTATCCGGCCTTGCTCGGGTTTATTAATACCTAAAATAAAATACAATCACATGAATTCACTATAAATCTTCTGTTAGTCCGGGAAATGTCGATTCAATAAGAATTGATGTTTCCAAGTAATTTAGAAAATGGTTTCAGTTGAGCGTCATAAAAACGCACAAGCATGGCTGTGTGGCAAGAAGTTTGGTTCCCAACGACATGGCATCAGGTTTGCTCGTACTGTGTAGCACTTGAAGCAAGTGTCTTCTACTTTAGCCCTAGGTCGACCAAAGCCTTGTGAGTGGGTTTGGTATACGAAAACTGGAAGAAACTCTTTGTATGTATGTATATATAATGTCCTGTTATTATTATTATTATTATTATTATTATTGCTATTTTTATTTTATTTTTGTATTTATATTCATGTAACATCGTCTGTTTTTCTGTCCTTGTTTTCGTATACATTCGATGCTTTTTTCCAAGGAATCTAATGCTCTTAGCTTAGTTTTTTCCTTGGGGCTGGCCAGATTAGAGCAATCAGCCGAAATTGCGAGGATGATCCGGTTCTTGACTGAGGATAAATAGCTTCGAATGACCCATCTTTGTTTTTTTGTATTGTCTGTCTGAATGTTTTGTTGTCCCTTTTTGTATCACTTAGTTGTCCGGATGTTTTGCGTTCTTGTCCCAATGTGTATTATATATATATATAATAGTGTTCAAACAATGTACGTACTTATGCACAAAAGAGGTGACCATTAACAGGACGCCTTACATGCTGGAAAGGGCAGTTAAAGCCCAAACCACGAATAAGACCATTTTCAAAAAGAGAATGTAAATAAAAATAATTTTTGTAGTTACCCCCAGACTCGAGTTTCTGTATCAATGTGCAAATAAATTAATTTGCCATTATACGAAATTATGTTGTCTATTGATTTTATTACGCATGCTGGCCACCGGTTTGAAAATTTCTCTAAATTTTCTATCCCTATTATTTTCACAGTAAAAGTTTCGTAGTTTCGAAGCCCTTTGATACGCAGTTTTAATTTCATTATTATTATTTGCTGCCGAAAGTAACTGCTCTTGTGCGGTGAATTTGAAAATTATAATGAACAAGTATGTAGCACGTGTATTTTCAGTGCTATTTGCTGCATAAATATGCATTAATTTTAGCGCCCTCACTGAAGAGGTACGGATGGTAAATTAATTTATTTGCACATTGATACAGAAACTCGAGTCTGAGGGTAACTACAAAAATTATTTTTATTTTCATTCCCTTTGAAATTGCTCTTATTCATGGTTTGGGCTATAACCGCCCTTTCCAGCATGTAAGGTGTCCTGTTAAAGGTCATCTCTTTTGTGTATAAATACGTAAATTGTTTGTACACTATTTTATATGAAAATATGTTGTCTATTGACTTTACTACGCATGCTGGCCACTGATGTGAAAATTTCTTTAAATTTTCTACCCTTATGATAATAATAATAATAATAATAATAATAATAATAATAATAATAATAATAATAGTAATAATAGTAATAATAATAATAATAATAATAATAATAATAATAATAATAATAATAATGATAATAATAATGATAATAATAATAATAATAATAATAATAATATAATAATAATAATAATAATAATAATAATTCAGGTGGCTAGACGTAATTCAAAACCCGAAAGGAAATAATCCAACGTCACTAAAAAGTGATGAAGGGAGCTGGGAGCATTGCCATAAATAAGAGTCAAAGACTCTTTAGCTACAGAAACACATGTTCTATTTACTGGCAAGGGAGATAACCACTCCACCGCAAGATGTGGGTCGACATGAAGGTATTGTAAAAGTCAACTAACCCATGATGAAATGCCACGCAGTAGGATCGAAATCAAGATCGGATGATAGAGACACAAACTTGTCCATTTGACCAGGCCTGGGGACAGTGATTCTCTTTTAGTGCCTTATTATTTAAAACATTCACTGGTAAAATTTCCACTCATTTACTTATTTAAATAAGTAGATGACTGGAAACTTTACTGGTGTTAAATAATAAGGCACTAAAAGAGAATGACTCTCCATAGACACAACAAAATAGGCTTCAACAAACGAACTCATATAAAGAATCTTGCAGAACGCACACACACAGAGGGCCAATAATTTTATCGCTATGCAAATGTAATATCTAGTCTTTCCGACAGAAGACTTACTGCAGGTTGGTATGTTTTGCTTCCCAATAATAATAATAATAATAATAATAATAATAATAATAATTAGAAGAAGAAGAAGAAGAAGAAGAAGAAGAAGAAGAAGAAGAAGAATCCCTTTCTATTATAGGCACAAGGCCTGAAATTCTGAGAGGTGATAGTCGATCACATCGACCCCAGTACGCAACTGGCACGTAATTTATCGTCCTCGAAAGGATAATAATAATGATAATAATAATAATAATAATAATAATAATAATAATAATAATAATAATAATAATAATAATAAGTTCAAAAAAGTTCAACTCCAACCCCAAAAAGTTCTACCAAGAACTTGGCAAAAATAAAATAGAAGTCACTGCAGCACCAACGGCAGAAGAATTGGAAGAATTCTGGAAAGAAATATGGTCGGCGAACGAACAAGCAAAAAAAGGAGTATCAAAATAACAAACTCGGCATCTGAACAACTTTGGACCCCCATAACAACTGAAGAGGTCACCCAGGCACTGCAAAGACTAAGCAACTGGAAGGCACCTGGGCATGACAAGATCCCCAACTTCTGGTTGAAATATCTAACAGGGATGCACAAAAAGCTGGCTGAAAACTAACTTTAACAACATACTAGCAGAGCCAGAGACAATGCCTGAATGGCTCACGAAAGGGAAAACCATCTTAATTCCCAAATCAAATGAGACAGCAAAACCAGAAAACTACAGACCAATAACCTGCCTCCCTACAATGTTCAAGGCATTTACTGCAGTGATATCGCAAAGGTTGAACAAGCACCTGGACGAAAACAAACTGTTCCCAGAAGAGCAGAAAGGATGCCGCAAAGGCTCATATGGCTGTAAAGATCAACTAATGATTAATAAAGCCATAACTGAAGACAGCCACAGAAAGAAGAAAGGCCTCAGTATGGCCTGGATTGACTACAAAAAGGCGTTTGATAGCATCCCTCACACATGGATCCTCGAAACACTAGCCATTAACAAAGTAGCACCAACAATCATAAAATTCATAGGGCACTCTATGAATAAATGGCAAACAGTCCTACACCTCCAAACAAAAGAGGGACTCATGAAAACCAAAGACATCCCCATTAGAAGAGGAATATTCCAAGGAGACACTCTCTCTCCACTCCTTTTCTGCTTGGCACTGTCACCTCTATCTGATATACTAAATAGAACTGGATGCGGATATAAATGTTACGGCAAAACGATCAGCCACCTTTTATATATGGATGACCTAAAACTATACGCTGCAAATGACAAACAGCTGGAAACACTATTAAAGACAGTTCATGGATTTACCAAAGAAATAGTTATGAAATTTGGATTGGAAAAATGCGCCAAAGTAACCATGAAAAGAGGAAAACTAGTTAAGAGTAGCAACATCACACTAGATAAAACCAATGAAATAAAAGAATTAGACCAAAGCCAAACTTACAAATACTTAGGAATCCATGAACTAGATAAGACACAACACATACAAATGAAAGAGAAAATAAGAAAAGAATATTATAGACGAGTTAGATCAATACTAAAAACAGAGCTCAATGCTAAAAACAAGATAATAGGTATTAACACTTTAGCTGTCCCAGTTATAAGTTACAGCTACAATATCCTTAACTGACACTAAATGAACTGACCAAAATAGATAGGAAAACAAGAAAAATAATGACAGGATCTAGGATGCATCACCCAAAATCTGACATAGAAAGACTATATATACAACGTATAGAAGGTGGTAGAGGCCTTATACAACTGGAAAACTACTATAAAATAACCACCATAGGACTGCAAAAATATCTACTTCAGAAGGAAGGAAAACTGATCCAGATAGCGGCAAAACACGAGCAAAACAAAAAACTGTTCTCAGTATTTAAGGAAATACAAACAAATACAAACAAGAAATCATACCACCTAATAAATATGAAGAAGAAGAAGAGAAGAAGAAGAAGAAGAAGAAGAAGAAGAAGAAGAAGAAGAGAAGAAGAGAAGAAGAAGAGAAGAAGAAGAAGAAGAAGAAGAGAAGAAGAAAGAAGAAGAAGAAAGAAGAAGAAGAAGAGAAGAAGAAGAAGAAGAAGAAGAAGAAGAAGAAGAAAGAAGAAGAAGAAGAAGAGAGAGAAGAAGATGATGAAGAAACAACAAAAGCTATAAAACAAAGGAAATCCAAACTAAAAATAGAACAGCAACGAACCATGATAAAACGATGGCAAGAAAAGCCCCTTCATGATAAATACTGGACTAAACTAAACGCAAAAGAAATAGACAAAGAAAAATCCCAGCAATGGTTGAGAAGCTCAGGACTCAAAGCAGAGACAGAGGGATTTTTAATTGCAGCACAAGACCAAAGCCTCCCCACCAGAAATTACCAAAAACATGTAATGAAAAGAATTATAACAAGTAACTGCAGAATATGTGGAGATGGACAAGAAACAATAAATCATATTATTTCTAGCTGCCCAGTCCTGGCTAAGAAGGAATATATTCACAGACATGACAGAGTTGGAACCTACATACATTGGAAGCTATGCCAACATTATGGAATAACAACAGAAAAAAGATGGTATAGGCACACACCAGAAAAGGTCACAGAAAACGAGAAAGCAACCATACTCTGGGATATGCCGATACACACAAATAGAGAAATTAAGGCTAACAGGTCAGATATAGTTGTCAGAGATCATGAAGAAAAAACATGCTTTCTAATTGATGTATCAATACCGGCAGATGACAACGTGTCTCTAAAAGAAATGGAGAAATTCAAAACACAAAGACCTGGATATAGAGGTAACTAGAATGTGGAATCTGAAAACAGAAACAATTCCTATCATAGTAGGTGCATTAGGCATGAAAAAAAATATTCAGACAAATACATAACAAAAACACCAGGACTTACAAACACATATAACATACAGAAAATTGCACTACTAGGCACTGCACACATCCTACGCAGAACACTTTCCATACAATAACCATCAGAGCATCACAACAAATCACAGCACATACCCAAGGCACACAGAGCTGCGCTCGGTAGTGAAGTGAAAGCACGCTATAAAAATAAAACTACTGAATAATAATAATAATAATAATAATAATAATAATAATAATAATCTTGATATAATAATGTCTTGGTATAAAAGATGCATGTACCTGGTGTATCCTTATCAGCCAGGTAGTCATGATAGATATACTGGGATTCATATATTTTACCCCAGTGTCACTTTGATGGCATGCACTGCTCTCTCACTCAATAATAATAATAATATTAATAATAATAATATAATAATAATAATAATAAATGCCCTGATGCAGTACCAGGCAGTGGCTCTCATGGCTTCTGATCTTAACTGATTGGAAGTGTTATCATGTACATTGTTTTGTCTTGGTATAAAAGATGGGCTACAGCAAATATTCTGCTCAATACCACAGATTTGCTTGTCAGTTGTTTGACCTTAACCAGTTGAGCATGTCCCTTAGTGGCTGACAATATGTGCATCTCTGATCACGAGCAGAAGTAGTGGGGGAGCATCATAGCCATGTGTTGAGAGGGATTCTTTGGGGTTTGAATAGTTCACCTCTGGAAACATGGGTGGTTCTTTCAACATCCTTAAACAACCCTTATTCAGGGACCGTTTGAGCGGGATGGGCTACTCAACTTGAAGAAAATTCTAACTGGGCCCCACCTGCAAGGTCATGTGCTGTTATCTTGATATGAGATCACCATGTCGCGCACATATGGTTGTGATGCATGTGCCTGGTGTACCTTTATCAGACGGGTAGTCATGATGGTATATTGGGCTTCGTATATTTTACCCCAGTGTCACTTTGATGGCATGCACTGCTCTCTCACTCAATAATAATAATAATAATAATAATAATAATAATAATAATAATAATAATAATAACAATGATAATGATAATAATAATAATAATAATAATAATAATAATAATAATAATAATAATAATAATAATAATAATAAAAGAGTGAGATGGATAACATCTATGCCAAACTGATAAGACATTTGTAGTTATTCCATCCCGGTTATAATTTCTACCAATAATTATTGGAGCAGATGGCTACGTGACTTGCAGCAATTGTCTACGTAGCCTTAGTACCAATATTGAGAAGCTGGAATTCACAAAACTAGAAAGAACATGCTTAGTCAGAAGATAGAAGTCAAAAACTATCAAAAGACCAATCAATGTAAAACATTCAGGAAGTTTAGTGTGTAATAAGATCCATATACGTAACGTCATCTAGGACTGAGTCAATGTGCATATGTGCACAAATCTATGTATATATTTTCTTCTATTTGTTTCAGTCATTTGACTGTGGCCATGCTGGAACACCGCCTTTAGTCGAAGAAATCGACCCCAGGACTTATTCTTTGTCAATCGTTTTTTTTTTGCCGAACCGCTAAGTTACGGGGACGTAAAGACACCAGCATCGGTTGTCAAGCATGGTGGGGGGGGGGCAAGTACAGACACAGAAACACACACACACACACATATATATGTATATGACCGGCTTCTTTCAGTTTCCGTCTACCAACTCCACTCACAAGGCTTCGGTCGGTCCGAGGCCATAGAAGAAGGCACTTACCCAAGGTGCCACGCAGTGAGACTGAACCCGGAACCATGTGGTTGGTGAGCAAGCTACTTACCACACAGCCACTCCTGCGCCTCTGCATGTATATATTTTCTTGTCAACTTACACTCATACATACATACATACATACATACATACATACATACATACATACATACATATATACAAGTCTAACCCTGTAACCCTGTTTGAATTTGTCTAAATACCAAAAGAGTCTTTTTCCTAGGCTAGAAACCCAGCCTTTTCTCCATTGGGGAAAAATTCGTAAAATAAAACGAAAACATACATACATGCATACATTCTTCTATATGGCGGTATTTCTTCCAATGCATTACGTTCTGCGATCAAATCCTGCCGATATCATCTTTGCTTTTCACCCTTCGGAGGTCGATAAATTAAAGTATTGATCAAGTAAGGGGATCGATGGCATCGACAAACAACCTCCCATTAAAATGGTTGGCCAGTATTTCCTTTCCCTCGTTACATTCTGAGTTCAAATTTTCCCGGGATCAACTTTACCGTTCACAAAATAAAGTACCAATCTAGTAGTGCAGTTGATATAATTAAAATGGTTGGCCAGTATTTCCTTTCCCTCGTTACATTCTGAGTTCAAATTTTCCCGGGATCAACTTTACCGTCCACAAAATAAAGTACCAATCTAGTAGTGAAGTTGATATAATCGACTAAAATCCTCCATTAAAGCTGTTGGAATTGTGCTTAAATTTGAAACTATTATTATATTATTATTATTATTATTATTATTATTATTATTATTATTATTATTATTATTATTATCATTATTATTATTAAGATGGCGAGCTGGCAGACTCGCTAGCACGCCGGGAAAAGTGTTTAGCGGTATTTCGCCCGTCTTTATGTTCTGAGTTCAGATTACTCCGAGGTCGACTTCGTGTTACATCCTTACGGGATGTCGTATATATTGTGCCTGGTGTTTAACTGGTACTTATTTTATCGACCCTCGAAAGGATGAAAGGTAAAAGCAAGCTTGGCGGCATTTGAACTCACAACGTAAAACGGGAAGAAATGTCGCGGTAACTATTCTGCCAGATCGCCACATTATTAATACGAATAATATTACACATTAATTCAATAAGTTGGCTGTATCGTTGCTTCAAAAATTGGAAAACTCGTAGAGACCGACGCAGATCCATTTACATAGTGGATAGAAGACGCTAGTTGCATTTTACTGAGAGAAAAATAAGAATGTTTACTTATTCCTTCTAAGCTTTGTTAGAATTCTTTCTATGCTTTATTGAATTCCCATTTCGTTGTTGTTTTAATAGCTTTTCCTTTCTATATTGCAGCAATACCAATTGTGGAATAATGGCAATGGTGCTGGAGTACAATCGATTTCATTGGCTGCCAGGATAGTTCTGGTACTTCTTTTATATTATCGACTTGGGTAGGATGAAAGGTATTTAGGAACTGAAAGGGTCCAGAATAAAACACCGTAATTTATGTAGTCAGTTGGTCTATGATGCATTTTCTGCCGTCTGGCCACCCTTACAATGGGACGTATGTCAGGTCCCATTGTTGCCTGAATATCACTTATATTTTGAAGAGGTATCGGGTTCAAAGAGAAGACTACTGCTATTGGGGTATTGTTGTCCGTGGGTGAAATTTTGCCTACATTCGAATTTAACGTCGAAGCTAAAAAAAAAATGTGATTTATGCGGTGCCAGCATGGCTGCGGCCTTCGGGCTAAAACATTTTTAAGGATTTAAGGATTTTAAGGATTTATGCTTTAAAGCTTAAACAATTATCTGTATGCGTAATACCCAATGTTGGTGTCACATAAGGTCACGCAAAAGGCGAGGAATCTGATCTGACTGCAAAATACAATCTACCATGTTTTGTCATAAATTATGATTATTGCGTAAATATATGCATACGTAAACTCAACCTTGTCCGCACCCAGGTGTACATGTGCACATCTTTGTATTTTCTTGTACACATATGTATGTATATATTATCTACCTACCTATTTATTTACTACCCACAAGGGGCTTTATCTACATACATACATACATACATACATACATACATACATACATACATACATACAACAATGGGCAAAATTGTTTCAAAATAGTAGCAAAATTCTTTCAATGGTATTTTAACTAAATCAAATAGGATAGTCTTGTGAATACATGTATGTATGTATGTATGTATGTATGTATGTATGTATGTATGTATGTATGTATGTATGTATGTAAGTATGTGTATATGTATACATGAGCTTGAAACAACGTTAGATAAAAATACTGGCGTGTATAACATTTATAACGTATATATAAATGTAGAATGGTTCTAACTCTAACATTTTATCATGGAGAAACTTCTCAAAGAGACTTAGATATCAAAAGAACAGTAAATGTTTTATTAACGGATTTGTATATCGAAACAAGCATTTTCAACTTGGATCCGAATGTTTGAGGCAGCCGCCGTTGAAGAGACTAAATTCAGTGGAAACAAAGTATCTGGTGATCCACAGGGATAGCGAACGAATCCCTGGGTTTTTTAAACGTCTCTTTGAGAAGAATCTCTGAAACAACATACAATGGCAACTACTGTTCTACATTTCTATGCACATTATAAATGTTATGCACACCAGTATTTTAATCAAAATGCTTCAAGGACGCACTCAAGGCCTCACTGAAGAACATTGAGATCAACCCTAACATCAGAGAAATGAAAGTACAAGACCGCCCTTCCTGACAAAGTTGCACCAACAGAAATGCCATTTCCTACGAACAGAAAAAGATTTCAGGGGCACAAAGAAAACGCCAACTACACAAGTTCAAACCCAACTCCTAGCCTTTAGTTCCGACAGACCACCAATGCCTGACCTGCGGAAGAACCTTCCGAGCACGCACCGAACTGATTAGCCACAGACGGACACATCCCGTCCCGTCTTCTCCCATGTGATGTTCTTGGTCATCATCGTCAACGACGACGAAACAACTAACTATAATTATTTGTTTCTTATTTAGGCGCAAGGTAAACAAATTAGGCAGGGAAGGATTAGTCGACACCACCAATCCCAGTATTTGACCGGTACTTCATCTTATCGACCCCGAAGTCGCGAAAAGCAAAATCACCTTCGAGAGGAATGGATGCCAGGGCACGAAGATCCGAAATGAATACCACAAGATATTTATTCCAGCGCTCTCAACTATTCTTCTAGCTTAATTACTGTATCTAAAGCACAGTATGAGACAATTGGGTGCAGCTGTTTGGACGCTGGCGATTGGGCACGACTGACTGGATATTCAGCCTGTTTTAACGACAGCACTTTTTGGGAGAAATACACGCAGGAATATAGAAAGAGTGAGAGCGAGATGAGAGAGAGACATTAGAAATGCTAATTAAGCACAAAGAGAGAGAAAGAGAAAAACATTAAAACATATGATGTCAAATAAGTCAGCGTCGAATCAGCTACGCCAAACAGGTGGTACTGAAATGACTGCGCCAAAACCTCTCATACCTATCTAAGTAGCACCACTTGTTATCATCTCTAGTGGCAAAAGTACATTCCTGTCATAATCTATCAATTGACGAGTAACACTCTATTTTAATATAATTTACTTATCCATGCATTTATAAAATAAAAGGTCCCGACAGTTTCTTCTCTTAGCCCTAGGAGATAAAAGGCTACCCGACACTACTCTAATCTATCCCCTCTTATTTCCATACAACCTGCAGGAAATAACAAAAAAATCACCTTAAAAACGTCTTTAGAAAGGGTGCACCAGTTAGACAACGTGGTACTAGATGGCTAACCTCTAAAAATAAGATAGAATGATCCTAAACATTACGTTAATACTGAACAAGAGCATTTGTTTTGTACGAACATAATGTAACACAGCATTACATCATCTGATGTCATCCCCAATGGTAAAAGTACATTCCTATCGTAACCAATCATATGACATTCAATTTTGATATAATTTCCTTATCCATGAATTTGTAAAATGAACGGTTAAATGTATTTCTCAGTCCTTACAGATCGCACTATTGCAGAAGATGCAAACAGTTACAATGGCGAAACGGGCGTAGAGAACTAGTGATATAAACTGCATACTGCGTTTTTGTCCTATTTTTTTCTATATGCATATATATGTGTGTGTGCGCACTACATGTATAGATATGCATGTATATATTATCTATCTATCTATCTATCTATCTATCTATCTATCTATCTATCTATCTATCTATCTATCTATCTATCTATCTATCTATCTATATATATATATCTGTCTGTCTATCTATCTATCTATCTATCTATCTATCTATCTATCTATCTATCTATCTATCTATCTATCTATCTATCTATATGTGACCTCGTGTGTACCGTTGGCGATTTTTTACCTCTGTCTTCCCTTCTCTGGATCTTTCCTTCTCCTATGTTTCCGACGAAGAGCTCTGCTCGAAACGTTAAACCCTCCTTCTTTCCTTCTTTCCTGAGCGTCCAATAATACTATAATTGTTCCACGTCCTCGCGTTGTTGTGTATTTTTGTGCTTTCTTGTTTGGATTAACTAACTATATACATACATACATACATATATATATATATATATATATTATATATATATATATATATATATATATAATATATATATATATAGAGAGAGAGAGAGAGAGAGAGAGAGAGAGACACACACACACACAGACACACACACACACATACACGTACGCACAAGAATGTTGTTGATAATGACTTCGGCCACCTAAGCCACCTAAGACGATGGTTCATCTGGTCAAAACTTCGAAGTTACAATAAATAATATTCTTGTATAAGAATAATAACTTTCTATTCCACAAAAATATAAAGTAACCTTTTGAGATTAATGTAAAATAGTTTCTGTCATAACTGAAGTTAAAACACACACACACACACGCACACACACACACACCCATGGGTTATATTTGGGTGTTATATAATGTCATAAAAAGACAATAAAAGATAATTTGTGAGAGACACACCAGATTATGTTTGTTGTCTTAACTAAATAAATTATGATTTTTATCTTCAATATTCGCTCTACGGCCCCACCCAGCTGCCATCATAATCCGAGTATAAAGAATGTTAATGAGACAGTATATTATAATGGAATCCCACTTTACTGTTAAATATTCTTTCAAGTATCCCGTGGGGCACGTTTGTTCTACTTTCTTTCACTATTTTCCTACAATTAACGTTAAAAACAGGATCACATACACACACATACATGCACGCACAGACAAACACATGTACATACATTACATAATATACATGTGAGAGAGAAATGTGGGAAAGCGAAGGAGTGTGTGTGTGTGTGTGTGTGTGTTTGTGTGTGTGTGTGTGCGTGTGTGTTTGTGCGTGCGTGTGCATGTGCGCGTCTGTGTGGTATGTGTCTGTGTGTTAATTAGTGTGAAATAAACAGGGTTAAATATTGTATGATAAACGTCCATTTTTGCAATTTAGTTCGATTGGTACCTCGGCTGATTGTACACGTCAGTTTAGAGTTGGAGAAGAGACTTTAGACTCTAGATGGTGTAAAGTTAGAAGATTTTTGCTTGTCTTCTCTCAAACACCAGAAAGTTGCGACATTAGACTTCAATGGAGACGTATAGAGAAACTCCATCAAAAAACTAGCTGGTTTTTCAAACCAGGAAGTCGTGTTTGCAATTCCTGAGTATGAACTTGAGTATGTGTCGGCAAATCGAAATGACTTCTTTTATTTAACATTCTGATAAGGTGACTGCTGATGTGGAGTTTTCCTGTAAACAGAAGCTGCAACCCTTTTATTATTTCTCAAAGATGCACTGATCCTGAGCTTATTCCCAGTTCGTTAGCAAGTTCTTGGATTGTTACATTCTTTCATAACTATTCACCGAACCTAGATAACCTGCCTGAGGGTGCCTCGCTCTCTTCTGAGTTGCAGCTATGTTTGAAGCGGTTGTACCGCTCCTTGATCTGAGTTTTGTCCATGGATGGTTTGAGCTTGAGTATCACCAAGCTTTTGGCAAAACTTGATGCAATATCTCTGCTCGATGCGTTTAGTAAAAACAAAAGTCCGACAAGTGAGTACTATACGTCTGTATTCCAGGTGTAACGGCTGGGTACTGACGCAGCCTGTGGGCGTGAAAGTTTTGTCGCTTGCATAGAAAGGGTGGTGTCACCTTCCACCCAAAGGATTTTGCCCACACGGCATTAGTTTTGACGGAAAATTGGATATTTTTTTAACATATGTGTCTGATCTAACATCATCCATGAGATTTTTTCCTCGCTTGTATTTCAATTTCTAAATGTGTTTTTAGAGTAGTTTAGTGATTTCCACAAGACCATGACGGAATGAGCTGATGTGATTTCAGCTTTAGAGCACACAGATAAGTAATAGCGGCCTCTTAAAGGATCATTATACGAATCACAAATTCACCCTTAGATCTAGAAATAAAAACTTAATGTACATTTCAGGTCCATTTTAGCCCACAGTAACAAATAAATGAACAAAAGAAGTTTCTGCAGTCTCTGTAGTAACGACACATTCCAAATATTAGCTAAGACAATAAACATTTTAAACAGAAAATCCGAGTTCATGTCCAATTACTGTCATGAAAATAAACTTTATTTCTTTAAAAAAAATAATAAGGAACCACTGTAAATAAATTAATTCGTTGAATATATGCTACCTTAAGCGACCTGATAAACTCGATGAAATCAACTGAAAGTCCACAACAGTCAGCAGAACTCCAGCTATATCAGTCGATCGTAGCAGAGCACATACCACTAAAAAACATCCTTATTTGAGGATTGCTTCGTGGCATGAAACACTGAATAACGAGATCTGAAGCGATGCGAGCATATATACAGAATAACTCTACGCTACCTATTAAATTCTTTTCAATTTGTTCGTACATGCGTGTTTCGTATACAGGTATATATTACTGCTGTTTATTGTAATAATACAAAAACATAAACAAGCTCATTACGTTTACTTACAAGGACCATTTGGCGTCTATTGTATATGTGTCGCATGTAAAATAAACAGAATTACAGACCGATTCCTAAAGATTTCGTACAATCAATATTATGGTAGATTCTGCGGATAACTAGGCTTCTGTACAACACATGCGTATAGGTATGTAAGATTTTCTGATTCCTTTCAATATTCTTCACATACTTACACACACGCTCACACACAGACACACAAACAAACGCAGCCATGACTGTGGTAAAGCGCTCGCTTCCCAACCACATGGTTCCAGATTTATTCCTACCGTGTGGCAGCTTGGGCAAGTGTCTTCAAATTGAGCCTCGAGCCGATCAAAGCTTTGTGAGTGGAGTTGGTAGACGGAATAAATATATATATAAATATATATATACATACATATATTCACCATGTTGGACTGCTGAACTCTTTTTCATTCGCTCTTTGTTTATTTCTTCTTATTCCTTTCAGTTGAAGAGCGTAGGCTCGAAACGTAAAAGATCTTTTCATTATTCCTGCGCGTCAAACTAATACACTTGCTTATTGTCCATGTCTTCGTCTTTTGTGTTTTTTTTGTTTTTCTATAAATTTCAACTATATATATATACACACACACATATCTATCTATCTATCTATCTATCTATCTATCTATCTATCTATCTATCTATCTATCTATCTATCTATCTATCTATCTATCTATCTATCTATCTATCTATCTATATATATATATATATATACATAGAAGTAAATATATGGCACAACGAAGTACCGATATTTACGTTCACTATTTTCCAGTAAATATCGGTACTTCGTTGTGCCATATATTTACTTCTATGTATAATTTTCCCTCACGGGCTATTCTTTACTGGAAAGCAATACTCTAGTATTGCATTACTAATTATACATATATATATATATATATATATATATATATATATATATATAAATTCGGGGTGAGTACTTGATAATTATAAGCACCTGTGTATACCGTTTGGTGGTGTAGGTGGTGGAGTAAATTGATCAAAATAAAAACATGATGCCAAGGATTCAGCGGTACACATGTTTCGGGCCTTTATTAGACAGATTTATAACAATGCATAATGTATGTCTGTGGCCTTCTTCAGCCGCGCACAACAGCTTCCACAAGGACATGTGTTACATCAAAAATTCTTGGTTGGGGATGCAAATCCTCTCATTCGCGTACGACATAATGCGGCAGCAGCATAGAATTGAAGCGTCCATCTCTTTCTTCTCTCGAGAGAAGAAAGAGATGGACGCTTCAATTCTATGCTGCTGCCGCATTATGTCGTACGCGAATGAGAGGATTTGCATCCCCAACCAAGAATTTTTGATGTAACACATGTCCTTGTGGAAGCTGTTGTGCGCGGCTGAAGAAGGCCACAGACATACATTATGCATTGTTATAAATCTGTCTAATAAAGGCCCGAAACATATGTACCGCTGAATCCTTGGCATCATGTTTTTATTTTGATCAATATATATATATACATATATATATATATATATATATATACATACATATAAAGTGGGTGGAAAGTAACTAGGCATTGGAAATTGCTTATAGAATTTTTGGTATCACTGAAGTCATGATGAAAACATTTTTTAAACAGACAACATTAATGAGGATTTCTTATATTTTATTATCTTATTTCTTATTTTCCAGATGCCCGTCACTTAAGTGTTCATGAGCGAGCTATGATAGTAGCATGCTATGCAGTGTGGAATTCCATTGTTTTGATTCAGAGATGGTGACGTGCATGGAAAGGTAAGCATGCAACACTACGTCCGGAGACAAAAAAAAAGTCGTCACGCAAAGCTAATGACCACGGGCTTTGTCAACGATGCAAAAAGTGCCCGCTCAACCACATCTCGATCAGCGGAGAACATAGCAACAGTGAAGGAAATGTTTAATCGCAGCCCACAAAACTCAACACGTCAAGCAGCTCGTGAAATTGGACTAACAAGACACACAATATGTACGGTGATGCATAAAGAATTGAATTTTCGTCCGTGTAAATCTCATTAAAACATGGTGGGATGACGTGGACCTCATGAATGGTCTCCAAGAAATCCAAATCTCACTCCACGTAAGTTTTACCCGTAGGGTTACAGAAAAAAAGGTGTACAAGACAAATCCACGCACACTGGAGGACTTGGAGACACGGATTCAGGAGATTCTCAATGATATCCCAGACAAACTCCTTCAGAAGTTCCATCCCTGGCCTTTTGACAAAACTGGTTGACGCCACCGGTGCTTACGTTGAAATATAAAAATTTACTTTCATTTTCCCATGTAATAAAGAATATGTATCATTTGTTTCAATAAATTTGTAAAAGGGAAGTGGGTTTTAATACCAATTTTTAATGCCTACTTACTTTTCTCCTACCCTGTTTATATATATATATATACGAAGGAAGGTTTAAAAATGCAATTTTAAAAGAGAGATAGAAGTCCCCATGCAATTCATCAAATCCTAAAATACATCACACCATATAATTGAATTTTATTTTAATACTTACTTATCATTTCTAGATGTAGCGGAGGAATTTAGAAATG